>NC_045556.1:39551252-39734741 GCF_009769535.1 Thamnophis elegans | reverse complement strand
TGAAATTGGAGATCAAGAAGACGAGCAATTTTATAAGATATGGGATTTGTTTTGTCAGTGGCTCGGGGGAAAAAACCTGGAAATGAAAAATGTTTTACTTATGTTTTAATTGAAGGAGCTAAGTGATAATAAAATTATGCTGTGAAATAATTAACAATGATACACATATGAATTGAATACTTTAGAACTTTTTGTTTTTGTTTTAAAATGGATAAGGATAACAATGAATTTATGTATACTTGATAGAGTATAGATAGTCATATAATGTATAACCCTAAGAATATATTATAAAGATATCTTATTGTTGATAAATAATTTCAATAAGGAAGTAATTAAAAATTGGTATATATATGAAGTGACTATTTAGAATACCTTGTTGAAAAACGAAGGAATGACATCTTTGTTTGAAAGTATGATGTACAAGGACAATAATGAACATAAACATACTCGATTGTTGATTGGTGGGATTATACGTAATTGAAAAGAGTGATATACAAATATAAAGGGTTGGTAAATCACTTTCATATCGGGATCTGTGATTATATAAAGGTATATTGTTATTAAACAGACAATCAAGAATGTAAGGGAATTAGGTTTATTGAAAAAAAAATATTAATTGTAATTGAATATATGTTGTACAATGAAAGTGAGGCATTTAGTTAGATGAAAAATCTGTGGTTGTAAATGTAATTGAGAATATGGATGCAAAAACACTTGTAACCAAACGACAAGCTGTATGTAATGGATGAGATCTTTTTATCTTGGTTTTTTTTTATGTTTAAAAATAAAAAAACAGATTGCAAAAAAAATGGAATATATGTTTTAGATACATTTATCCAATTTGTGCCTGTTTTTATACATATATGGTTTTTTGCCATAATAACCTCATGTTGCCAATAGTATCTGTCAGGCTTCTTGGCTAGCTGTGGATAATTAATGAAACCAATGACTTACCTTTGATGTCTTCAGTTTTGACTGATTTTACTCACTGAGTGCCTCTGAAATAAATAAAAAATCAACGTCACCAAATGTCCACCTGGTGCTCAAAGACTAGAAAACTAATTCGACAATTTGACAAAGGAGCTTTTATGTGCTTTACCCTATCAGTGCAAAAGGCAAGATACAATGAATTGGAATGTTGTGCCCTTGAGAATATACCTCAGACCGCGTTTTTCTACTGTTCCCAAAGACATGGCCTCCAGCCCCTGGAGTTTCTCTTACTCTCCAAGAACAGGAAGACATCATTAACGTTGCCTCAGGCCCTGGGAGTTTACCTTCCAGCAAGAAACTTAGGTCAATTCCTGCACCTGAAGCAATTTTAGTTAACTTTTGTCTTTAGTTCATTGAAGATACTAGTCTCCTGCATGTTTTGCTTTTTTTAAAGGCTTGAGCCTTGGCTTAGAATTGCCTCTGGTCCCAAGAATTGACTTTATTAGAGAGACCGAGATCAACTCCTGGACCTGGAGTAATTGGAGTTCTTTAGAATAGAATACTTTATTTGGACAAGGAGTTTAAGAAATTGAGATTAAAATTACACCTCAGGTCCCAAGAATTCATTAATTCCAGACAGCAAGGTCGCCTCCTGGGGGAATTTTACCATTAAAAGTTACTTTTAATTCTGACTTACTTGTGGTTTGGTCCTTTCAACAGGATGTGGCTTGAAATTACCCCAGGTTCCATCAATATTTTACTCTAAAAACTTCAGCTTTGGCTAAAATTACCCTCCTTTGACTTTATTTCAAGAAAATAAGGTCAACTTGTGGACATGAAGTAATTTTGCCTTTAGTTACTTGAAGTATAGCTAGTCCTACATTCTTTGCTCCTTTTTCACCTCACAATCAAGAGGTTGTGAGTTCAACCCTAGGTAGAGGCAGATGTAATGTCTCCTGCTTGAGCAGAGGGTTGGACTAGATGACCTGTAAGATCCCTTCCAACTCTGCTAATGTTAGAACTTGAACCTTTGCTAAAACTACCTCGAGTGCCAACAAGTTCATTTTATTGGAGGGGGGGGGGGTGTAATTCCAGAGACTGAAACGATTTTGCCTTTTAAGTTGATTTTAACGCTTAATTCACCTGCGGTAGTTTAGCCCTTTTTAATTGCGCCTGCCTAAAAAACTGCCTCAGCTTTGTTCGTCCTGAACTTTATTTTACTCCTCCCCGCCCGCTCGAAGTTGCAATGGAAACGGCGCGCGAGGCCTCGGCCGCCCATGTGAGGGGATTGGAGGGAGGAGGGAGAATTTATTTCACCGACCTACCGGCTGCCCTTTTTTAAAAAGAAAAAGAAATCCACGCGCAGCTTCCCTGCGTTCCCTCTCAGATCCCCGCCGCCGCCTTTTCCTTTTAATTTTCTGCAGGCTTTTGTACCGACTCCTTCCTCCCGATCCCCAATAAGCAATGCGGGAAAGGGGAGATGCGGAGAGGGAAGAGAGATACAAAGTCGCGGTTCTATTTAACTCCTGCTTGCTGGGAATGGTTGGGGGGAGGGAAGTTGCCCTCGCCGACCTCCTGAGTCATATATTCTGGGTATATACTCTTCCCTTTTTGCACTCCCATCTTCTCTCTCTCTTTCTTTGTGTGTCTCTCTCTGTCTCTCTCCATCTCTCTCTCTGTCTCTCTCTCTCTCTCTCTCTCTCTCTCACACACACACACACACACACACAAACGCGCGCGCTCTTGTTTTCTTTCCGTGTTTGGAACTTTACGCTTCGGAAACTGGGAGGGAAAAGGAAGGGGTACGTGTGTGTGTGCGCGCTCGCGCCTGCCTGCCTGCCTGCCTGCCTGCCTGCCTTTTAAATCGCACACACATTATTTTTTTACGAGGACAAGGAAACTGCAAGAATAAGCGAGCACCGGAGAGATCTGGGCTTTTTGCAGGAGGGGGGAAAGAGCCACGCGATTTGGAGGGGCTGGAGAGAGAAGCCGAGGGGGGCAAAACTCAATGAAAGCAAAGTGCCCGCCTCGACTCGCCCCTTTCTAGCTAGCAGCCCCGCGCTTCCTTTCCTCAGCCTTGCAAAGAGCCACCAACTCTTTCCCGCCTCTTCTTCATCCACCCCTATTTTACAGTGTTGCATTTATAACCAGGCGTGCATTAATTGGGGGGGGGGGGGTTGCTGTTAAGCCTTTAATGCATTCCTTCTTGCAGGTCCGCGAAGTATTTGAGCCAGCGCTGCCTCTCTATATTCCATCGCAGGCTGGCAAGCGACTCCGGAGTTGCATGGTTGCGTAGGTTATGTGTGTCCCTTTCCAATAACTCATAGCCGCCGCCCCCCCCCCCCCATTTCCCAAAGCAGCGGCCAGCAATAAGATGCAGAGATATTGCCTCAGCCATTTCTGGCGTTTTGCTCCTAAGCGTAGTTTAGAGTATTTTTACTCCTAAAAACTAACTTTTAAGAACTGAAATTACCACAGGTGCTATCCTTACTACCCGAGAATAGGCTATTCCTTAGCGCCCCTTCCAACACCACCTCTAAGCCTCCGCTAGACTTTCCTCAGGACGCAAGAGGCTACGGCACTGCAGCGTCTCTTTCGAAAGTCTTGGTAACCCAGGTCAGGATTGTGTACCATGAATCTGGAGTTTGGAGTTGTCTTTTTTGTTCTTCCTCTCAAGAAGAGGAAAAGTGGACTTTCTGCTTTTATTTCGATAATCTTTCGTTTCTCCGAGAGACGCGGCGGCAGATGCTCCTGCTTCTGCAGCGCACTCACTTTCTAAACTGCCCCCCTCCCCTTCGGAGGGGGGGTAGAAGTCAATCAGCCAATCCGAGGGAGGGGATTTACAAAGCAGCCAATCGACAGCCGAGGTGGGCGGTCCGCAAGTGCCGAGGCGGTAAAGGCACGAGCGAGCCACGTTGGTGGGACCGCTCGAAGTTGCAATGGAAATGGTGCGCTAGGCCTCTGCCGCCCATGTGAGGGCGATTGGAGACAGGCAGGTGGTTTGTGCACGTGTCTGTGAGTGCGCAGTGCCTTGTCTCCTCTAGGCTTCGCCCCCACCTATGGAACCCTTCACCCGACAGCCCCTTGTCTCAAACTGTATTTGAGCAAGGGGTTGGACTAGAAGACCTCCGGGGTCCCTTTCATCTCTGTTCTGATTGATCTTGCTCTTAACCCATTTCAGATTGATGACCTGGGCAAATCAAATGTGAAGCACTCTCTAAGCCACCTTTCAACAAGTTGTAAGGAGGCAGGTGCAGGCATTCTCCTATGAGTAAATGCATGTTTTATTACCATGTGTCCGCTGTGAGCACATTGCAGGGACGAGCCAGACCCACGGTCCAACTTTTCAGGCCTATTTATATAGTTCTTCTACATACCAATCGTAACATGATGCAGTTGCATAGAAACTAGAAACATGAGTGCCTGCCCTCATTGTGACTGCCACGGTAGTGGACCCCTCATAATGTTTCCCATCGAGACCTGCTGGAAAGGACACCTCCTTAGTGATGTGAAGCTGCCTCATCCCAGTTCAAATGGTTAGATGGCAAATAATTCCCTAGCTAACTGTCCAGGTTTCCAGGGAGATGTTGGTCATATCGCCTGCTTTTGACTCTTTCCAAGCGGTGAAAAAAAGACTTTCCAGACATAAACCCAAAACTCCAGCATTCGGGTGTTTTGAAACTCTGTTAAGCGGCAATTATTTCTCTTTGCAAGTTTTCATACTAATATTTATTTTAAAAAATAATCCCACCTTTATTACTTTATGTCAAGGTGGCAATCGTACATAATACTTTTCTCCTATGTTTACCACAAAACAACCCTGTGAGGGGGGCTGATCCAAAGTCCCCTATGTCTGCTTTCATGCCTAAGGTGGCACTAGAACTCACTGTCTCCTGGTGATCGGCCCAAAGTCACCCGGTTGACTTTCATACCTAATGCTGGACTAGAACTCTGTCCCTGGTTTCTAGACTGATAACCCTAATTGCTACACCAAAGGGACGCGGTGGCTCAGTGGCTAAGACGCTGAGCTTGTCAATCAGAAAGGTTGGCAGTTCGGCAGTTTAAATCCCTAGTGCCGCGTAATGAGTGAGCTCCTGTTACTTGTCCCAGCTTCTATCAACCTAGCGGTTCAAAAGCACGTAAAAAAGCAAGTAGAAAAATAGGGACCACTTTGCTGGAAAGGTAACAGTGTTCCATGCACCTTTGGCGTTGACTCATGCCGGCCACATGGTGACGTCTTCAGATAGCGCTGGGTCCTCGGCTTAGAAACAGATGAGCACTGCCCCCTAGCACGCATGTGCGGGGCAACCTTTACCTCTCCTGGGTGCAGGTGTTGTACTTTTTATGACTGTATTATGTAATTCTGTAAAGCTGCAAAAACCAAGAAAGATACACTGAGGCTCTTCTGGAGAGTGTTCTTTATTATTCCTCACCCAAAGACAGAAATCTTGCCAAGTTAAAGCAAACTACACACATAGTTAAAGAGAGATTCTAAGAACTTTTAAGGAAGAGCCATCTTAACCCTCTTCCGCTTACCCGAACCTCTAAACTTTGCTGTCTCTTAGTCCTCTGGAATACATCCCCTCCCTCTTGGGAATCTGGACTACTGGTACTGCTCGACTTACGACCACAATAGAACCCAAAATAAAGGAGAATATTTGCAGCTCAGGGTTGAAATGAGTTGTCTTTGGTGCTCTCTGAGCTTGCTTGTTTTCTTGCAGACGTTTCGTAAGCAAACTAGGTAACATCATTCGTGCTACGGATCATTGTCATCATCACTGATGATGTTACCTAGTTTGGGTAATGAAACCTCTGCAAGAAAACAAGCAAGCTCAGAGAGCGCCAAGAACCCCTCAAAACCCAACATTTCTGTTGCTAAGCGAGACAGTTTTTAAGTGAGTTTTGTCTCATTTTACCACCTTTCTTGGCAAGGTTGTTAAGTGAATTGCTGCTGTTGGTGAAGTTAGTCACACAGTTGTTAAATGAATCTATTCTCTATTGACTTTACTTGTGACCCTGGCCGCAACCATCATAAATATGAACCGGCCGCCAAATGTCTGAATTTTGATCAAGTGATTCTGGGAGAAGCTACAATGGTCATAACTGTGAAAAACGGTCATGAAGTCCCTTTTCCCAGTCCCGTAACTGTTATAAGTCGAGGATATTCCACCCCAAGATCAAACCAAAGGACAGCAAATGTTTGAATCTTGTTAGTAGGAATAGTAGGGAGAGATTGAACTAAAGAGCCTCTTGATGCGGGTGAAGGAGGAGAGTGCAAACGTTAGCTTGAAACTCAACATTAAGAAAACTAAGATCGTGGCATCCGGCCCTCTCAATTTCTGGCAAATAGATGGGGAAGAAATGGGGATAGTGACAGATTTTATTTTCCTGGACTCCAAGATCACCACAGATAGGGACTGCAGCCAAGAAATTAAAAGACGCTCCTGGGGAGGAAAGCTATGGCAAATCTAGACAGCATACTACGAAGCAGAGACATCACCCTGCCAACAAAAGTGTGTTATGTCAAAGCTATGGTTTTCCAAGTTGCAATGGATGGCTGTGAAAGTTGGACCGTCAGAAAGGCTGAGCACCAAAGAATGGAGGCCTTTGAACTCTGGTGCTGCATAAGACTCCTGCGAGTCCCTTGAACTGCAAGGCCATCCAACCGGTCAATCCTAGAGGAGATCGTCCCTGACTGCTCTTTAGAAGGCCAGATCCTGAAGAGGAAACTCAAATCCTTTGGCCACCTAATAAGAAGAAGGACTCACTGGAGAAGAGCCTCATGCTGGGAAGGACGGAAGGCAAAAGAAGAAGGGGCTGACAGAGAATGAGGTGACTGGATGAAATCACCAAAGCAGTCGGTGTGAGCTTAAATGGACTCCAGGGGATGGTAGAGGACAGGAAGCCCTGGAGGAATGTTGTCCATGGAGACACGACTTTGCAACCAACAACTAAGTAGCAATTGTTTTCAAATGGCGTCCATTCACATGACTTCTGATCATTGATCCTGACCCTTCCCATGACTCCTGACCTTGACCCTGACCCTTGACTCATGACCCTTGACTCCTGACCCTTGACCCTGACCCTTGACTCCTGACCCTTGACCCCTGGCCCTTGAAGAATCCTGTTTCGAAAGCCTTCAACCAAGTTAGAAAGGACTATGATAACTTCAACAAAAGCATGAATAATAAACTCTATAAACTCACCTGCAATAGGCAAACTGCTTTGGAATTCTCCAAACCGCTAAAGCTCTTCCGTTGCATTATGGCTTTTGAAATTTCTTCTTCTATTAGCAGAAATCATGTAGATGTGTTACGTTTTGTATTTCTTGCTATTTTTAAAAATCAACCTTTTGGGGGCTTTGCAGACAAAACATCGATGTGTTACGCGTTGCAATTCTTTCTCTTTTTAAAAATGAAGCTTTCAGGGACTTTGGAGGCCAAAATTTTTTGGAGCCCAAATTGAAATAACCCATCATGGGACTTCATGGTGGGGGGGGGGGGAGATTTCATGCTTAAGCATTACATTTCTTGCTCTTTTTTAAAAAAAATCAAGCTTTCATCACTCACAGGAAGAAAACTCCTCACCCCGTGGTCACAAAAAGGGTGGCTTTGGAGGCAAAACGTTTTTGGAGCCCAAAAAATGATTCCCTACGTAGAATTGCGCTCCTTATCAGCTGTTTCCATCGTGGTAACTAAAGCAAGAACAGGAATCCTATAATGCTAATTTATGCAAATGAATCTACATACATCTAACGTTGAAGTGATAAAAATATTACAATGATTTAAACAAAACAGCGCCTGCAATATCCCTTTTCGCCCCACGAAATGATTCCCTGCTCTTGTTGAAAGATAAAAATTTTAAGAGCTGCTGTTCCTTCTTTCGCCACAAGATGGTGATGTTGTGTGTAAACTCATCTGCCATAGGCAAACTGCTCTACAATTCTCAAAACCAATAAAACTCTTCCGTTTCGTTATGGCTTTTGCATTTTCTTCTTCTATTAGCAGAAATAGCACGGATGTGTTACGTATTGTAATTCTTGCTCTTTTTAAAAATCAACCTTTTGGGGGCTTTGCAGCCAAAACATTTTTGGACCACCCAAAAATAATTCCCTACCTAGGATTGCGCTCCTTATCAGCTGTTTCGATCGTGGCACCTAAACCAACCACCGGAATCCTATAATGCTAATTTATGCAAATGAATCTACATACATCTAACGTTGAAGTGATAAAAATATTACAACGATTTAAACAAAACAAAACAAAAAAAAAGCCTGCGATATCCCCTTTCGCCCTACGAAATGATTCCCTGCTCTTCTTGAAAGATAAAAAATTTAAGGGCTGCTGTTCCTTCTTTCGCCACGAGACGGCGATGTTGTCTGTAAACTCACCTGCAAAAGGAAAACTGCTCTGGAATTCCTCGAACTGATAAACCTCTTCCGTTGGGTTGTGGCTGTTGAAATTTCTTGTTCTACTAGCAGAAATTGTGCGGATCTGTTGCGTATTGTATTTCTTGCTGTTTTTTACAAATCAAGCTTTTTGCACCCAGAAGAGGAAAAGTACTGACCCCTGTAGGAAGTTATCACCCAGCCCTCTCCCAGAAAAAAATGAAATATCCTAGGAAATATTGAAAAGGCAGAATATGTGAATATCTGGATGTGAAAAGGAAGAAACATGTTTTAAAAGACAGAATAGCTCCCTGCAGCTTCCTGCCCATCCCCCTTTGTCAATGAGCCATTAAAGCCTGAGCTACTCCACTTTACATAATAAAGAGTTTTCCCCTTCAGCTCCAGAGTGATGGGATTAAGGCATGATAATATTGGCCCTTTACCCAACTCAAGGCATCTGAGAACTCAACCAAACCTGGATTCAAAATGCAGCCTAGAGGATTCCCCCTGCATGGACCCATGGGAGTCTGACGACCAATCAGAATGCAAGCTCAAGATCAAAGGCCGGAGAGGGCATAAAACCAGGGACTCGGCTTTTCTTCCCTTCTCTTTTTCTCCAACAACATTGAAGCGTGTGATCACCTTTTCTGTTCAGGACTCAAGCCATGTGGTCCTGTCCACCATTAAAACTGTCTCCAGTGTCTGTCCTTCCGCCTCAGTGCTGTCTGACTTTGAAGGCACCTGATCGCTGCCGGGTGGCCTCGGCCCCCTCTCTGCCTTTGTCTGAGTCTGCCACCGGCTACACTGGAGGGCCACGACACCGGCTGTCCTACCTGCAAAGGAAGTCGCTGGAGTGCTGCAGAACAACGGGGATCAGAGGAATTTGGAAAGTGACAGCCGGCAGGTAATGGTAAAGAAAGAGGTTCTTCTCCATCAGGAAGAAAGGCAGGTAGTTTGTGGCCCATTCGCCTACGTGGATCCCCTCCGGCCAAGAGCCACTGCTGCCAAGTCTCTCCTTGAGGAATTACCAAGGAGAAAACCACACCTGCAAGGCAAGCAGTACTGTAATATATACAAGAGAGCAAGCACCACACTCACTAGCATTGGTGATGTAACCTAGTACGGCCATGAAAAGCCTGCAATGAAATAACCAAGTGCAGAGGGGAACAAGGAGCCCAGTTTAACCCTACAGGGATAGGTGGACCAAAATGCCAAATGCAATCTAAATATTTGGCTGGTTGAGTGACAAGCTGTAAGAATAATAACAGGGGAGAGTGGCAGTATCTGGGAGACAGCAGAAGAGAGAAAACTGGAGAAGATAACAAATTAGAAAGATATGCAATGCCTTTAACCCCATCCAACCACAACATCTGCCTTTCCTGGGTCCTTGATACGTGGATACAGATACAGAGTAACTAGGTTGGCTATGCACGCCTGGAAAAATTTTTTGTCTATAAATCTTATCGATAATAATTCCCGGAGGTTTGATTTCACTTTCTTTACGATTATTTCGAGAAACTTACCCGATCCCTTATGCTTCTGGTTCCCTTGCTTGGTTCAATCGCCTTAATTTCTCCCCGCCCTCCTCCCTTTTCCAAGAATGCGCCCGCCTTCGTTCCTGTGTTCAAGCGGCGGATATGGGATATACCAATGATAAAGGGGGGGGGAAAGGAGGCGAACATGTAGTCCGCTCTACTTCTCTACCGTAAGGCAGAACCGGAGGTGACATCGTGGACCCGGACAGTTGCCATAGGAACAAGAAACCATAGAGGAGCCCGTGGGCTCTCGCCCCCGCAGTTTCCTGGGCGACTACAGTCCCCAGAATTCCTAGTTTTACAGTTCTCCCACTGCAAATCCATTTCCGTTACCCAATTTATGCCGTTATTTACAGCGGAGCAAATGACCACCTAATAAAAGTGGTCCTCGTTAAATTTCTTTTAAAATTATTTTTTTTTTCTCTTCTGCAGGTATCGCATTCGCCATAGTGAAATCTGGCTTTGCGCTATGCTGATTGCGTTCCTTGTATGGCAACAGGATAAACAGAATGCAAATTGCTGAATTTAAGAGGGCCGGTTGAATAGATGCCCCAAAGGTGCTTTTTCGGGAGGCAACTGGACTTTGTTTTTCTTTTGAAGACGTTTCACTTCTTCTCATCTGAGAAGCTTCCTTCGGTTCCGACTGGATGGTGGGGAATGGAAGGATTTATATTCCTTGCAGACAGCTGGCGTGGTGTGCATCCTTTTTAGAGGGTTGTTGAAGCGCTTGGAGGTTTATCTGCATCCTCAGGGTCACCTCAGTGATGCTCCTGGTTCCTGGAGTCTGCAATTTTCCCCTCTGGAAATCAATTCCTGCTCCAGCACCATGCAAAAGTGTTCGTCCCAAAATATATATACGTAGCTAAAAGTCTGTAGAGATTCTCTGTCATCCAGGTTATGGTTGTCCCGAAAGTGCTTTTTTCAGGAGACAAAAACAACAAAGTCCAGTTGCTTGGATTACTGAGAATCTCGACAGACTTTTAGCTATACAACATGATCTTGTGTGTGACTTTTTTCCCAACAAAAATGGCATTTTGCACCTGTGTCTCTTCAAGCCACATTCTTCCCTCCTGCCTCTGCAAAAGTGGACAATCAAGCACAACACGAAATGGTCTCTCTTTTATTTCTTTATTTTTTTATTTATTTAAATAAGGATAATCTTTCGTATGGAAAGATCTAATACGATCACATATTTGAAAAGTGAAACAATACAACTGGGGGGGGGGGGAATAAATCAAACAAAAACAAACAAAAACCCCTAAAAGGAAAACAACCCCCATAAAAGGGCAAACGAGAACTCTCTTCTTACCAGCTTTGGCAGTTCTCCGAAAGATTTTTAAATGTTTTTGCGCGTCTGCTAATGTATTTCACCATTTGCCCTTTCAAAAATATCTGCTCTACGTGAGAAGACAAAACACAGAAGCACACCCCCCCCAACAAAACAAAAGAACAAAAATAAAAGTTTTACTGTACAGGTTTGCAAGATTAAAACATGAACAGGTACGATACCATCTTTAAAATAAAATAAAAAAGAAGAATGTGATTTATACAGGACGAGAGAATAAAATTTTGCTATGAACATCTTATTCAGCTTCTTTTGATCATCCTCGACGGAATTTAAGCAGTTCAGCCTTGTGTCGACGTCCGAGCGTTGTGTTAGCGCTTACGATAACCCACAATTTTCAGTTCGACATCTCTGGCGAAAAATGCTCATTAAAAGCCACAGGACAAATTAAAGCCAAGCGCTTTGAATCGGCTTCCGATCGGATGAAGGCTAATTAAAATTAAATCTGCCTGCCATATTTTGAATGTGACATGGAAGGAGAATTTCTGCATCACACCGAAGGCTAAAGGACAAAAAAGGAAGAGGGGAGGGGGAGTAATTAAAATGGCATGCAAGAAAGATCTCGTGGCTGACAATAAACTTTTAAGCTGATGGGTCTTTTCCATCTATAATTCTCTGAAAAAAATAAGAGGAGCCAGGAATATGGAGGGACTTTTTTGCCTTAACTATGACCTACAAATACGTCTTAGTTTATTTTTAAAACTTTAGTCTCCCCCTTTTTCTCTCTTTCACACCTTCAGTTTAAGGAACAATTTTCAGAGTTTTTACAGGGGAAAGAAAAATAATTAAGCCAGCCTCGAAATGCAAGAGAGGAAGTGATGAGATACAGAATTAAAATTCTATTTACAGACATCTGTAGCTGAACAAAAACACAACTGCAGCTGAAAACCGGTGCTTTAAAAAAAATAATGATCAAAAGAAGCGCTTATTAATTTGTTTCCGGTTTATAAACGGACTGTTCTTTTGTTCTGATCTTTTTCCCCTCCGAATATCAAGTGCAGAGCTGAAATTTGACAGGCGCACTCTTGGGAAGCGATCCAATCTCCTTTCCTTTTGGTGGAAGGAGGAAGAAAAAAACAAAACACCGTCCTTGCCAATATCCAACCTTTCGCGTTTATGCAGGAGAAAATTGTGCAGAATCGTTCCCCTCTTTTTCTCACCGGCACGTCAGTCGGACGCCAAAATCACAGTGGCTGCATCCAGAAATATTTTGGATTCTCTCAAGATTCATATGTGGTCCTTCCCCAAAACACGCCCAAAATTGTTGTTGAATTTGTAGTGAAGGAAACAGTGGTGGGCTTAGTTTTCTTTCAAGGACATCACAATATTGCGAGCCGCCGAGTTTGGGGTTCCAGCAGACAAAAATAAAGCGAGAAGATTGAGCCAAAATGTAAACGGCTACAATTAAAAAGCTTTAAAATTGAAAGCGAGTTTTGATAAAATAGAAAAAATCTACGGACTCTTTCTCGCCCTGACCTGCGTAGAATAAATCCAGACATTATATAAATAGATCAGAAAAGTATTTAATTCTTGTTACCTACAACATCAAATATGTATA
The DNA here is from genome assembly GCF_009769535.1 of Thamnophis elegans. NCBI lineage: Eukaryota > Metazoa > Chordata > Lepidosauria > Squamata > Natricidae > Thamnophis > Thamnophis elegans. The sequence goes on along the minus strand of NC_045556.1, from coordinate 39,721,986 downwards.
AATAAATTCTAGTGTTTTGTTTTAAATTTTTGCTGGAGTGGAAGAAAACAGCTGAAAGGCAGATCGAAGGAATCCCTTGATAATCTCTATGCTAAGAGTTGTTTATATTCCCACCAGGTTTATGATGCTCTTTTGCATCTAACAATCAATCTAGCTGCCTTGCAAATTGAAAGACAAACAGCCAAAAAATTCGGCCAGACAAAGAAAAAAATATAAAAATAAGAACTCACCCCGGGCACAAAGTAGTTACGCCACTAAAAGAACAGGATTGCAATTTGCTAAATCTTTGCACAGAGGGAGGGAAAAATTAAAAGGAAAAGCAAAGCAATTATGCCACGATCGCAATTTGTTTAATTTTTGCACGGAGCTTGGCCAGGACAAATCCAAATGTTTTTCAAGGTGTTTTGTGTGAGCAATTCTGCACCTTTCAACATTTTTTCAAGTGGAAGCATAGAAGGAAGCAAAAAAAAAGAAAAAGAGAGAGGGTTGGGGAATTACAGGGAGTAAAACCAAGGTTCAAAATGCAGGAAAATTTTGGCAGACATCCAAAGGCAAATATCGAAGAATTACTAAACTCCAAATGACTACAAGCAGTAGAGTTCTGTGCCATGCCAAATTTAAATCACTTTTTTTTTTAATTTAAAAAATGTCCCCTCTCCCCAGCAATATTCTTTATTTTATTGAAGTTAAAGGTTCCCCTGGCTCCTAAGTGCTACTTGTTCCCGACACTAGGGGGCGGTGCTCATACGTTTCAAAGCTGAAAAGCCAGTGCTGTCTGAAGACATCTGCGTGGTCATTGTGGCTGGCATGACTAGATGCTGAAGGTATACAGTATGCTGTGACCTTCCCACCAAAGGTGGTTCCTATTTTTTCTACTTGCATTTTTTATGTGCTTCCGAACTGCTCAGTTGGCAGAAGCTGGGAGAAGTCACTCTGTTATGCAGTGCTAGGGATTCGAACCGGCGAACTGCCAACCTTTCGGCTTGACAAGCTCTGCATCTTAGCCACTGATCCACCGCGTCCCTCTATTTTATTGAAAAGCCCCTAAATTTTTAAACCTCTGGAGATAGTTGGGATCTCAAACGCACGCTGACAATGCCCAGGTTACTGAAAAAGCTCTCGCCGAATTACAAATACTAAAAAGGCCATTTTGACGGCTACCAGAATTTGAAATTCAAAATCGCCTGTTTTGGACAGCAAGCCAGTCCAAACCTGTCTGCTTCTGAATTTTTGCATTGTGTTTTTTTTTTTTTTTTTTTCTTCCAGAATGTGTTCTTCTTTGGAACTGCCAAACCCCCTTAGCTAAAGCAGCAGGCTACATACATACATACATACATACATACATACATACATACATACATACATACATACATACATACATACATACATATATATATATATATATATATATATATATATATATATATATATATTTTTTTAAAAGAATTGCTTGGACTCTCAGCCACTTAAAAGAGGGTTGTGGCCAAACCTGTCTACCAGGACGACATTTGGAAGATTACAGATGACTCCTGCATTTTTTCCACCTCTTAAAAAACAACACCACCCATATGCAAAACTCCCCTACTCATCTAGTTTTCAAACAATGATCATGCATGTCATTTTTCGCTATCGGGTTTGGAAGGGGAGAGAAGAAAAATGTCATGTTAAAACCTGCATGTTAAAGTTGTTTATTTTTTTTTTATTTTTTTTAAATGATCTTTGCAGGGATTTTTTTTTTAAAAAAAACCCTCTATTTTTACCTGCCCTGGTTTGTTTAACAATAGATACTTTTTACTCCGTTTCTACAGACGGACTGCTGGATGCGAAATAGGATGGAAGGGGTGAGAGAGAGCTTACAAAGAAAAAAAAAAACAGAATCAGCTAAAGCAAAGGAAGGAATACAGAGTAAGGATGAACAGAGGAGGGTGCAGGAGAGAGTGGAAGGAAAATGGGAAGAAGGAAAACCACGATCAAATCAGCGTATGCCTGGAAGTCAAATGTTTTTTCAAACACAACAATGTTAAAATGTGTGGATTTCAACTCCCAGAATTCCACAGCCAGCCTGCTTTAAGAGGTGCTGACTTCAACTCCCAGAATTTATGCTGGAAAATGGGAGAAAAGTACTATGGGAGTTGAAGTTCACACATCTCTTCCAGATTGAAAAATGACTTCTCCAGAAAAACAGCTGATTTAGCTGAACACTGGAGAAGCTTACCTTCCCATGCTCCACGAAAATCAATTGCATAAAAAATGGCCGTGAACACATGGTTTGGGGAGAGTGGGGAAAATTTGGGAAGATCTCAAAATGACTTCCACACGTTGGAGATTTGGGAATGGTGCAATGGGGAAATAGCTGTTCTGTCTTGGTTGATTTCTAAAGCTTTACTGCAAAAGGGGAGGAGGAGGGAGAACGTATGGTTGGAAAGGACCTTCAGGTACAGAGCGGAGATCCAAGCTGGATGGAGGAATTATCTACCCAAGGAGGAAATCCATCCAAACACAAATGATTGGAGGATTTGGCAAATGTTTCCTTTCCAGGTGAGTCAATCGGAAGCAGGAAGAAGTTGCTTCCGATTGACTCGGACCGGGGTGGGGGTGGGGGGTGGGGTCTAACAGAACATGGGAAGTTCAGCAACCAGTGAAGGATACAGAGTCCCTGGGGCTTGGAGATAAAAAACCCTGAAGGGCTTAGAGGATGGAGGAGGAAGTTAGGGAGGAGGAGGAGGAGGGGGAAAAGGGAGGACAGCAGAGGAGGAGGGGGGAAAGGGAGGAAGGAAAGGAAAAAGGAAAGAAAAGGAAAAAGGAAAGAAAAGCAAAACACAGGAGGTGAACAACAGATAATTTAGCATTTCCACTATGCCACGGGAAAAGCTTAACTCCTTAATATTTTCTGCTACTTGCAGGTGGAGAAAACAAAGAAAGGAAAAATGGCTGTAGCCACTCCAGAACCCACAAATTCAAAAGAGGACTTTGGATGCTGCTGAATTGTGATGGAGCCGTCGTCATTGTTCTTTTAAAAAAACAAGCAGGCCAAGGACGAAAAGGAAAGGACAGGGAAAAAGCCATGGCGCTACAAGAAAACATCTCGGCTTAAAGCATCTGGGAGCATCCAGTCTCCCTCCCTCCCTCCCTCCCTCCCCCCCCCGGGAGGCTATCTAGGAGAAGGATGTGGGTTATGAAGCCCCCCCCCCTCCATCTCTCTCTCTCTCTCTCTCTCATTCTCTTGAGTGGGAGGACTGGTGGGCAACCTTCAGGGAAAGGGGGGGGGGGAGCTTAGGCCTTGCTCTCCTCCACTTTGACAGCTTGAGGCTTGATGGCGCCCGTACGGACTGGCTTCATCTGACCAGCGGAAGGAGCATCCTGAAGTTTCACGGCTCCCAGTCCTTTGTTCTCATCCACTCGCTGTTTTGCCTGTCAGTCAAAGGAGGAGGAGGAGGAGGAGGAGGAAGGGAGAATAAGAAGAATAAGAAGGGGAAGGAAAGAAGGAAGAGTATGGAGGAGAGGAAGGAGAAGAGAAAGGGAAGGAAAAAGGAACAGGTAAGTAAAGAAGGGAGAACAAAGAGAAGAGAAAGGGAAGGAAGTGAGGGAGAGAGGAGTAGGAAAGACACAATCAGGGGAAGATCATCTTGAGTTTCCTTCTCCTGTTCTCCCTCTTCCCAGAACTGAGTTGCCATTCCTCTATTTCCCTTTCCATTCCTTCCTTCTCCAAGGGAATCCCTTCCTTCCCTAAGGCCCTCTCCACAATCCTTCGTAGAGCTGCAAAGTTCTCCAAGGGGTTGACAGAGAAGGACAGATTAAGTCCTGGACCCTGCGTCCCTGAATCCCCCAGGAGGCCTTCTCCTATGGTTGTCATCTCACTTCTCCTGATGGGGAAAGTCAGCTTTGATATTGCAAGCTCGGTTCTTGAGAAGGGAGCTGGTGTAACCGCCACTTAGGACGCATGTCCAACTTTACCTGTTGAATGTAATGCCTTTGTACAGAGCTCATGCCGACGGCCGATCCGGAGGACTTCCCATTAGGGCTGGCAGAACTGGGCCTGGGACAAGGGGAAGGATATGGTGGTGGAAGATAAGAAACAACGCAACATAAACCATCATTCACAAATTCATGGATTACTGCTTTGTCATGGCAAAGGGGCTTCCGTAGCTCAACGAAGCTATGAGCTATCCTGCATTGAGTCCCTTGGACTGCAAGGCCATCCAACCGGTCAGTCCTAGAGGAGATCAACCCTGGCTGCTCTTCAGAAGGCTGGATCCCGAAGAAGAAACTAAAATACTTTGGCCACCTAATGAGAAGGAAGAAGGACTCCCTGGAGAAGAGCCTCATGCTGGGAACGATGGAGGGCAGAAGAAGAAGAAGAAGGGGATAGCAGAGAAGGAGGTGGCTGGATGGAGTCACCGAAGCAGCCGGCCTGAGCTCCAATGGACTCCAGAGGATGGGAGAGGACAGGAAGGCCTGGAGGAACGTGGTCCATGGGGTCGCGATGGGTCGGACACAACTTTGCAACTAACAACAACAACATTCAAAGTCAAGAATGGATTCCATAGCACCAGCTTGGCATGAAAGCAACAAATCTCTCCAATAATCCTCAATTATCCATGTATTTACTTCACAAGATAATTTAAATAAAGTTCTCAAGATAACACCCAGCTATTCATGGATGCTGCTCTGCTGTGTGTGTGTGTGTGTGTGTGTGTGTGTGTGTGTGTGTGTGTGTGTGTGTATAGATCGATAGATAGATAGATAGATCTGAGCTTGTTGGGGGTTTTTTGGACAGATGTTTCATGACCCAACTAGATAACTGCCAGGGTTCAAAGGGATGCCCTAATTAACTCATGAGCCTTGAGCCAAGTTTCAAAAGAAATCCAGTTATTTATTAGGAGCAACATGTCAGCAGATACAGGAGTGAAGTCAGCTCTGATTTACGGCCCAACTATGACCCTGCTTCCTCGCTCCTCCCAGGGTGTGTCATAAATCACATTCTCCGATCTGCTCTGGTAATCTGAAATACAGCCTTGAGAAAGGTATGCATGGAATGTGCTTCTGAATGTGGCTGCTGAGTTGCTCCATCAGTTCTCCCCCCCTCTTGTCCATGGCAACTCGAGAGCAGACCATGAATGCTTTACGAGTTGACAGTAATCAGTGCTACTGATGTTACTGTAGCACTGATGATGTTACCTAGTTGGGTCATGAAATGTCTCAAGGAAACCACCAGGCTCAGAGAGCGCCAAGGACCCCACAGAGAGGAACTAGCCAGCTTGGGGGAGAGAATGGGGCAACCAGGAAACCCGCCGTCTTCATTCCCAGTCAAATAAATCCAACATTTTTCACCTGTAAGTATGAGAAGACGGAATGGGTCCCCCAGGCACAATGTTCTGTTTAGTGTCTGTAAAGGAGAATCCTTTGATTTCCATGTGAGAAGGCTAGAAGGCAAAAATGAGGGGAGGGACTTTAATCCATATCCCAGAAATTGTACTGAATACATACAGTTGGCTTTATTTACTAAGTTCATTCTATTCTACTAGTAAATCCTTTTTGCTAATTAAATGAAATGTTTACTATATAAAATTAAACTTGAGGATATGTATTATTAATAGTAAAACAGAATAATAGATGGAAATGATTTGTTAAATGATGGATTAACTTTGAGAGGCAAAAGGATATTGTTTCTATATTAAGAAAAAAATTAAATTAAGCGGGAGAATATGGAATAAAAATAAGATGACTGAAATGTAAAATGGAAATATGATGTAAATGTAATATCCATAATAGAAGATGTAAAAAAAAAAGGGGGGGGGAACCAGGACAACACTTTGTTCATAAAAAAAGTTAGAATATGTAACAAAAATAAATTAAAAACTTTGTTTAAAATAAACAATGAGGGGAAGGAAAAAAACAGCTAGTACAGAGGTTGGACTAGATGACCCCCAAGGTCCCTTCCAACTCTGTCACTGTTCAGCTAAATTATTTGACCTTGCAGGAAAGGGAAAGTTAGAGACATTTGGGTTTTTTTTGTTTTTTGTGGCTCAAAATCTTTTTTTTTTTAAATAAAAGTTTTTTTAAAGGTGTCCACTCACACAGAAGTGCCCCCCACCCACCCACCCACAAGGAAGAGTCACTACTTACCTCCCTGTTTGTAACCAGGGCCGCAGAGGAGGGTTGGGAGTTGGGCGAGAGGATCCTGCGTGGGGCACCAACGGGCAGGTTCTGGCCTTGGGGAAGGTGCATGGACTGGGAGAGCAGGAGGGGCTGCTGGCCAGATCCGTAACGGGCCATCGGAAGCTGGGAGCCCGGAATGGACATTGTCAACTGTGGGTAGATAAGCAAGGAGGAGTCACTTGAAGGATAGCAATTGGGGGGTTTTCCGTAATTTTTAAAAAAGACAAACTGAACAGGAAAATTAGCCAAAATGAAGAGGGGGGGGGGGGTCAACCTACTGTCCAAAAAAGGAATTCTGGGAGTCGAAGCCCACCCATCTTAGAGCAGGCTGACTGGGGAATTCTGGGAGTTGACGTCCACAATCTCAAATTTGCTGAGTAGTACTGTACTAGTTGCTACAACTGTGCTACTCCACACCTTGCCCAACCACTGCTTAAATCGAAGCCCCAAGGAAAACAGCCACAGCCAGGGGCCCATCCAGACCTGCTGAAGCTGTGAGTCCATCATTTGGGACGCCTGGTTGATCTGACCCTCGTAAACGAGAGCTTGGCTGCCATTTACAGGCTGGTAAGGGGAGCCCGACTGTGTCTTCACCATCTCCAATGGCTGCATCCCTGGAAAGGCGGAGTAGGGCGCCTTCAACGCTGTGCCTCCTGTCAAGACCATGGTGCTGGGCTGGGATAAGCTGGGGTGCATGTAGACCTGAGACCTTGAGGAGAGGAAAGCATCATGTCAAAGGCTGAAGAGCAGCAGGAGACAAGGAGGAGGAGGAGATGATAATAGAGGGGAAAGAGGAGGATAAAGATGATGATAGAAGAAGAAGAAGAAGAAGAAGAAGAAGAAGAAGAAGAAGAAGAAGAAGATGATGATGATGATGATGATGATGATGATAGAGGAAGAAGAACAACAACAAGGCTTTTCTTATATTTTAAAATGGCTTTTTCAAACGTATTGCTCCATTTGAAAAAGAGGTGGAGGAGGAGAAGGCGAAGAAGGCTGGAGGAGAATGGGAATGGTGATTTCACGGGTGGTGCTAGGCCACTTGAGAAGGACTCATCCTGTTACCTGAAGGGAGGGATGGAACTATAGATCTCCTGGGACTGTGAAACGGGGAGGCCGCCCCTCAATCCGAGCTGAGCCTGGGCCTGCAATGAAGTGTGGAGGGAGAGTGGAATCTGCTGAGCAGCAGCTGCCTAAAAGGAGGAAAGAAAACATCAAGGATGGAATTGAAATAGGAAAGTCCCATCATCAAGGCCAACTTTAGATCAAAGGACTTTGACCCAGGATCCTCAGCTGTGTCTACACCAGTTGAGGAATTCTGGGCATGGAAATCCATGTATACACAGAAGAGGCCTTTCAACTCCCAAAATCCCCAGATGTGGCCATCCTGGTTGAGGGATTCTGGGTGCTGAAGTCCACATTTAGAGACTATCAAAAGGCCACAGGCTTAAAGGTCCCTTTCCCCGCAAACTTTAACATACGTCCTAGAATTCAAGATTCCTTTAAATTTTTGAGTCAATATTGCAGTAAAGTTGAAAAATGTCTCAAAACAGAACCCAAAGTTGACTGGTGCAGTTCTTTACACAGGACATATTCTCTCTCTCTCTCTCACACACACACAAAACAGTGACTTGCCTGTTGGTAGCCTTGTTGCTGAGGTATTGTCGGGGGGACAAGTCGCGGCTGGCTAGCAAACACATGTCCGTCTAAATACAGGGGTGTGATGTGGTTACCTAGAATGGGTGGGGAAAGAAGCTAGAGGTTAATTTTGTCCATAGGCTAATGTCTCTCTTGGTCTTTCTTCCACTTAGAGATGCGAAGGCCCCTCCCCACTCTGAATAAGGCAGCAGAACCAGGAGTCTCTCAGCCGTAGAATCTCTTCAAACACCCGTTGACTGATTGCACAGTTAGGGGTTCAGTAGGATCCATTGGAAACATCACAGAGACTACAACAGGAAGCTTTCAATGTAGCTTGCATGACCACTTCTGTTATGCTAGGTGGAAATCATCGTGGTATAGTGCCCAAAGGCACTATTCTAGGTACATAACCTGCAGCTGGAGAGTGGGGGGTGGGCGGGAAGGACAAGAGGCTCGGAACAGACCCCCCTCCTAGTTTCTCAGGCAATAAAGGTGAAGGTGGGAGAATTATACTTCCAGACTTGCAAAATTCTTGTTGGAATTCATTGTTGGAATATATTTCTATACAACAACTACAGTAGCATTCATCCAGTAGATGGCAGTATTTACAAGTTTGGATAAAGGGTACATACTCTATGCTCTTTTGTTCTAAGTAGAATTTCCTGCTTCCTGTTACAGTTAAATAGTTGAACAGTAAACCACATGGTGACTGTGTGGTGCTATCTCTAAACAGAATTTCTAACAATTCTGTTCATGTAGCCTACAATAAAATAGAAGTTAAGTAGCAGCAAAAGACTAACTGGACAAGCCATAAGCCAGGACTGATTCATTTTCGATTTCTAGGCAGAGCAACAGTTTGCAGGGTATGTCCTGAGTTCTTCCCACTTCCTACACGAGTCTTAAAAAAACGGATGACACACCTGGAATTGAAGCAGATGGTGCCACAGAGGCCACAGGCATCGGGGGGACAGAAACACCACCAAAGGTGCTGTAGCTGACCCCACTGGAAGCCCCAATGCTGGATGTAGGCTGAATGCCAGAGCTGACGCCTCCGGGAGAGCTCTGTTCGGGAAGGCTGGGAGAGTTTTCCCATGCCTTTCGGGCTGACTCCATCTGCAAGAGGACAGGGGGACAGGAATTAGCAACACAGCATCCAAAGGACGGGTCAAGAAAGTCAGAAAGGACATATATTTCGCTCTGCAACAGACATTTTTTGCTCAATCGTGGTCGTAAGCTGCGGACTGCCTTTATCTGGTTACCCTGATTAAGGTTACCCTGAGGATGACAAATGAATGTTTTTAATTTTATTTATTTGCAGCTCATAATTTCTTAACTGCCCATCTTCCTCAGAGAGGGAGGTTGACAGTGGCCCATACATTGGCAGTGATACCTGTCCGTCAAAGATGTGCCTTTTTGTGAATTACCCATCCGCCAAAAAACTTACTTTAAGGCTGAGATCTGCTGTAGGGTAAGATATGTTTAAGCTGATGCAACGGGGAAGTTGGTGATCTCTTCGAATAACAGGGAGGGACTGGGTTAATCCAGACTGTTGAAACATAGATGGGATATAGTTAAACCTTGCTGGGTTTGCAGAGTTCTGTAAAATTCGTGGAAAGAAAAAGAACCTCGGTTAACCGACAGCAGCATTTTGGTGGAAACCTAACATACAGTCAAGCGAAGGATTGGACAAGGCATTAAGAGTGAGCAGTAAAGGAGCAGGTTGGGAGATCATTTCTTAAGGAGATTGTGGAGCAGGACACACATCAACACAGACACAAGCACGGGCAAATCACATTTTAAGTGTAATTTTCCCCAAACGACGGGGAAGATCTCCACCCGATTTACAAAAGGAGGAGGAGGAGGAAGCAGAGAACGAGGGGCTGGAAAAGGGGAGAGGAATAAAACAAGAGCAGATGAAGAAGAAAACATAGAGCAAGTGAGAAGGGGGAAATGACAAAGAGGAGAAGAAAATAACGGAGGAGGAAAAAAAGAGGAACATGAAAGAAGAAAAAGATGGAGGAAAAGAGGAAGGTGGAGGAAGAAGTAGAGAAGCAGAAGCTGGAAAAGGGGGGAATAAAAGAGCAGATGAAGAATAAAACAAGAGCAAGTGAGAAGGGAGAAATAACGAAGGGGAGGAGCAAATGACGAAGGAGGGGAAAGAGAGGAACCTGAAAGAAGAAAAAAGTTGGAGGAAAGGAGGAAGGAGGAGGAAATGGAGAAGGAAAAAAGAGGAAAAAAAGAGGAGGGGAAGCTGAAGAAAGAAGGGGGAGAGAAGAGGAAAACGGAAAGGAGATGATGGAGAAGAAAAAGGGAGACGGGGAGAGAGGAGGCGTAGTGGAAGATGGGAAAGGAAAAGGAAGCAGTAAAAGATGATGGAAGAGAAAATGAAAGAAGGAAGAGAGGAAAATGAAAGAAGAGAAGGAAAAGGAAAAGGAGGAAGAAGAGAAGACGAAGAGAAGCAGAAAACAACCACAAAATATTCTTACGTTGCTGGCTAGCACGTTCTGTAATTTCGCCACCGGGTTGGCTGGGGTCCCAGGTGAGGAGCCAGGGGGCAGACTGAAGTCTGAATCCTGCAAGAAATTGGTCTCTTTTATCAATCAATCCTACACGTTGCAACTGGGTTTACTGGAAAGCAATCTTGGTTAACCCTCCTGGAGCAGGAGGTCTGCAACCTTAAACACTCAAAGAGCCACTTGGACCCGTTTCCCACGGAAAAGAAAACACCGGGAGCCACAAATCTGGGTGGGTGTGGCCAACTCGACATCACTCTCTCCCACCCAGTCAAATGACCCATAGCGACACCTACCCAGCCGGTGATTAGGGCAGAGAACCGGTTGTTAAAAAACACCGGAAGCCACAAAACCCTTTGGACATCTCTCTCTCTTTTTCTCTCTCCCCCTCCCCACCCTCTTTCTGTCTATGTCTCTCTTTCCTCCGCTCTCTCTGTATCTCTCTCTTTCCCTCTCTATCTCCCCCTTTCCCTCTCTGTATCTGTATCTCTCTCTCCTCCCCTCTCTGTCCCCTCTCTCTGTATCTCTCTCTGTATATCTTCCCCCCCCCTCTATCTCCCTCTCCCCCCCCTCTCTCTGTGACTTGGAGGGAAAGGCAGGACCGGCCAGTGGTGGGATCACCCAACAGGGAACCACAGCAGAGGGCCCAAAGAGCCACACGTGGCTCTGGAGCCGCAGGTTGCGGACCCCCGTCCTAGAGGGAGAGTTGTGTGGAGCAAGTGTGCCTTTGATATGTTGCTCCTCTACCCGGCCACTTACTTCTTAGCGAGGGAAGTAGAATTGGGGAAGGGGCTGGATCCCCAATGAAACCACGAAGAAGGGAACTGCCCCCTTCAACTCGTGGACCCAGGGCCTTCTTTGCGGAAGAAGGGGGGGGGGAGACGGAGAGAGATGCCGAAGGAAAGAAAGAAGGAAAGCGCGAACCGTCCTCACTTTAGGGTTCACTCCGAATTCGATGGGCGGGACGGGGAGAACCGAATCGACGTGAATCTCCACTCCGTTGGAGGGGGCGATGTTGCCCTCCAGGCGCTCGGTCCCTTCCGAGCCTTTTCGGTTTTTCAAGGAGCGCTCGTTGCCGATGGGCCCCGGTTTGTGGTCCTTGGTGGGGGTCAGGGTTTGATCCGGATCCTGGGCAAGAGGACAGAGAGGCTGAGATGGAGGGAGGGAGGGAAAAGAGGAGGAGGAGGAAGAGGAGGGAAGGGAAAAGAGGGAAAACAAGGAAGAGAGTGGGAGAAAGAGAAAAAGGAAGGAAGAGAGGAAAAAGAAGAGTGAAAAAAATGTGAAAAGGGAAAGAGACGGATGGGAAAAGAAAGGAAAGGAAGATAAAGGGGGAGGGAAGGAGAAAAGAAGGGAAGAGAAGCAGGGATAGGAGAAAGAAGGGAGGGGGAGGGAAGGGAGGGAGAGAGGAGAAAAGAAGGAAAGAGAAAATCAGGGAAGAGAAGCAGGGATAAAGGAGGGAGGGAGGGAGGGAAGGAAGGAGAAAAGGGAAGAGAAGCAGGGATAAAGGGGGCCGGGAGGGAGGAGGGAAGGGAGGAATGAGAAAAGAAGAAAGGGAATAGAGGCAGAAATAAAAGGAAATAAAGGATAAAGGAATGTATTTTTTTTTTTTTGCTTCATTGTTAAGACAGCCAAAAGGCCAAAGCAGGATCCCGGATGAAAAGGTTTATCCCTCCACACCACCTCTACCTCTGCTTCCATCCTCACCTTCCGTCCGCCCCCAAAAAAATTTTAAATCGCCTTTTGGATGCTCAAAGAACAGCCCGGCTTTTAAACCATTGGATTCAGATAAAGCTTACCAATATTCCACCCACCAAGTAGTCTTAACTGGGGGGGGGGGGGGGACGAGGGGAACCGAAGACCGAAGCCTTCCTTCTGTTCCCTCCCTCCATCAGTGAGAGCCACAGGATTAGAAACACGACTCACCTTTTTATCCAACTGCTTCAAAGCCGGCTCTTTCGGCCCCTCTCCCTTGGCCTCAGCCAGCCCACCTCCACTCAGCTCCTCCGGTTTGAGAGTGCCGTACGGAGAACTGCGCTGGGAAGAGCTGGCCGAAGATTCCCGCGACTCTGCGCTCAGATCGATGCCGCTGTCTCCCTGGCTGCCTTTGAACCCCTGCGAGAAAGAGGGAGGCCAGGGGAGTTAAAGCAGCATTAAGTTAAAGGTAAAAGTTCCCCTCGCACAAATGTGCCAGTCGTTCCTGGGGGCGTCTAGGGGGCGATGGTGCTCATCTCCGTTTCAAAGCCGAAGAGCCAGCGCTGTCCGAAGACGTCTGCGTGGTCATGTGGCCGGCATGACTCTCCCTGAGGCGTTGCCTCTGTCGCTGTTCCCTTCCCACCAAAGGTGGTTCCAATTTTCCTACTTGCATTTTTTACGTGCTCTCCAACTGCTAGGTTGGCAGAAGCTGGGACAAGTAACGGGAGCTCACTCCTTGATGCAGCACTAGGGATTCGAACCGCCAAACCGCTGATCGATAAGCGCAGCCACTGAGCCACCGCATACCATTAAGTTGCATTTGCCTTAATAGGATAAATTTAACGCGCAACAAATTTTAAATTGTTTAACATTAAAATATTTAAATTGAAATTTAAAACAGTAATAACACTAGCACTTAGATTTATATAACGCTTCACAGCCCTCTCTCAGCGGTTTACAGAGTCAGCCTAATTGCCCCTATCAATAATCTAGGCTCTCATTTTACCCACCTCGGAAGGACGGAAGGATGAGTCAACCTTGACCCTGGTGAGAATCGGATTGCCAAACTGCAGGCAGCCGGCAGTCAGCAGAAGTAGCCTGCAGTACTGCGCTCTAACCACTGCGCCAGCGTGGCTCTTAAAATAACTCTCTTTCCCATCAAATTCAATTCTACGGGTTGTCCTCAACTAATAACAGTTCATTTAGTGACCGTTCAAAGTTACAATGGCACTGAAAGAAGCAACCATGACCTTTTTCATACTTATGACCGCTGCAGCATCCCGTAGTCAGGTGATCAAAACCTGGATGCTCAGCAACTGATTCATGTTTATGACGGCCGCAGCGTCCCGGGATCACGTAACCCTCCCCATTTGCGACCACAAAGTCAATGGGGGGAAAGGCAGATTTGTTTAATGACCGTGTGACTAACTTAACAACGGCAACTCTGGTGGGAAAGGTCATAAAACAGGACAAAGCTCACTGAACGACCGTCTTTGTTTAGCAACAGGAATTTGGGGCACAATTGTGGTTTTTAAGTCAAGGACTAAGCAAAGTCTCCGATTTCTGATTTGGGTTAAGCGTCGAGACGACGGGTGAGGCTGCTGCGAAAAAGGGGAAGGCGATTTTTGAGTCAGCAAAGCATGAAGCTTCCAAGACTCTGCTCTGATCGGCTGGGATCAGCTTAGCAAAGACCCCACAAGTCCTCAACTCTCCTTGGCATGAGAGAATGGCCCACTGACCTCCGCAGAGCCGGGCTCGTTAGCGATAAAGGTGCCAATGGGCTTGTTCCAGGAATCAGGGCCGGACGACTGAACGGACAGAGCTGTCAGGAAAAGGAGAGAGATAAAAATCACCTTTTTTTTCTTTTTTTTTAATTTTATTTTCCCATAACCACTCCTTACATCATTAATATTACTACAGTGTGTCATCTGGGTACAAACCTTGTCTCATCATATTAACAATTACATCATTTTAAATCTATTTTATCTTACCTTTACCTTTCAATTGCCTTTTAATTCAACTCCTCCCCTCTAATTCTGCATTCTTTTCAAAATTATTCAATTTTCTGTTTATTTTTGTCTACACTGATTTTACTATCCAGTGATAAAAACTTCCCCATATTTTATAATACTCTGATTCTTCCTTCTCTTTAATTGCCAACATTAATTTGATCATTCCTGCAGTTTTTTTTTTTTTTTTTTTAATTACCTCTCCCTCTGAGGGGGCAAGATATCACTTGGATTGTCCCTTTTTTTCTGTGGACATACTGGCATACGTTAGAAATTCTCTCAAAATACAAGCACGTGCATATATACCCATATACATATATATGTACACAAATATACATACATAGGCACTCGCTTTCGCTACACACACGGACACACACACACAGAGCTCCCTGAACTTGGTTGTTTTCTTTCTTGTTTCATGACCCCACTAGGTAACACCATCAATGCTAGGAAGGAGCGGGGTGTGTGTGGAGTGGAAGTGGGGGGGAGGAGGAGAAGTAAGACAACTGGGGGGTCCTTCTTGCTCTCTGAGCCTGGGTGTTTCTTGCAGACATTCCTGACCAACTAGGCAACACCATCAATGCTAGGAGGGAGCAGTATGTGTGGAGGGGAACGGAAGGAGGAGGAAAAGGAGGAGGAAAAGGAAACAGAGAAAGAGGAGGAGGAGGAGGAGGAGGAGAATTGTGGGGTCCTTGTTGCTCTTTGAACTTAGCCGTTTCACAACCCATCCCAAAGATCCGATAGTTTGCACAGCGGCACGCGAGTTCAAGCGTCCAACGGCCGGAAGAGTCCCGACTGGGGTCTACCTGCGCTGTTGGTCTCCCATATCTCTGTCCCCAAGGTGTTTCGCGGCACTGAGACGTCCCCTTGTTCCAGGCACAGGCTGTTCTGCTTCTTGGCAAAGCGAGGCGGGATGCGGGACTGCAGGACGCGGCCTTTAGCCGGAGCCTGTAAAACAAGGATTTTTTTTTTTTTTTTTTTTGGGGGGGGGGAAATGCCGGAGTTAAGGACTCTTCCAACACTGCTGCTGTTCCTCTTCGATCGGAGGAACCTTTCCCTAAATCTGCAGAGGCTGATTTAGGGGATGGTCTCCTTCTGTCTTCATCTCACGCTCTTTGGGATGGAGGGTTCCAGGGGCCTAGAGGGCTCCCCAAACCCTGTACCCTTAACTGTACCCAAAAATACTGACTCTTGATGAAATTCCCTTTTTGTTGTGGCCCGTGGGTGGCCAGCAAAGCTGGCCGCAGAGTTGGACCGTGGGGAGGAACCTGGGCCAGTCCTGGAGGCTGGGTAAGGCTCAGACGAGGGCTCTGCGTCAGAGGCCGAGAAGAGCTAGACAGCAGTGGGGCAGAGGAACAGCTGGAGCCTGTTCCCAGTGTGCGCATGCGCAGAGTGGCCAGATGAAGGGAAGAGCTAAAGAGCAGGGACTTGGGAGTATGAAGGCCCCCTCCCAGAGGAAATAAAAGAGGAGCCAAAGCGGAGTGGAGTTTGCAGGAAACAATTTGTTTTCCTTCAGTCATTTCAAGAGTGGAAAGTTGTGTTTGTGACTATAAGAGGCTCTCGGCCAAGCGTTGCCTTGCCCTGCGGTTGGAAACTGGTTATCTGGCAGGCTCTCCAAGCAAGTTGTACAACCCGTGCGGTTGTAACTTTGAACAGTTGCTAAACCAGTGGTCGGCAACCCATGGCTCTGGAGCCGCATGTGCCTCTTTCATCCCTCTGCTGCAGCTCCCTGTCGCCAGTCGGCTGCGCAATTTGGTTAGGACAAGGCAGAGGAAAACGGATGCCGCGGTAGGAGGAGTCCCTATGGTGGGGGAACCGGATTTCCGGTCGGCTTCAGAATTGAACGGGGGGCTTCCGACCCTTGTGGCTCTTTTGAGTGTTTAAGGCTGCCGACCCCTGCACTAAAGGGTTTTAAATCGAGGACCACCCGTGTTTCTCGTTTCTCTCACCTGTGCCGCTTGCTCTTTCTTCCTGCGTTCCTCTTCCAGCAGCCGTCGCTGTTTCTTCGTGAGCACCTCAATGAACCCTTCGCTGTTCATCGGCCCCACTTCTGCCCCTGCCCCGGGCCCTGCCCCACGGCTGTCCATCGCACCACCTGCGCAACGGCACACAAGCATTTGGGCAAGAGCTTAGTTTTTAACTCAAGTTTGAAAGTTCTCGCTGGAAAGTGAATATTTAAGGCCTTGAGGAGACGGTTTGATCTAGTGACTTAAGGCACTGAGAAAGCAGGAGGATGTGAGTTCTAGTCCTGACTTAGCATGGAAGCCAGCTGGGAAAAGCGGAGGGGGAAGGTGTGCTGGGTACGTTCGCCACCTTGTTTATTTAAATAATAACGGCAGGATACAAATCAACAGTAAGGGAAATATTGTAATAATATTAGCAATGGACTAACAAAACATTGCAAATTTGAAGTTTATTCCTGGCTTTCCTCTGGCGCCCTTGAGCGGACTTACCTCTGTAGCTGAGCTCGAAGGGATTGATGTTCTCGCTCATCTCGCTGGCCACAGGCTGCAGCTCCTTCTCTTGCCTTTTCTCCAGGCTTCGACACCATTCAGGTTGGAATGAGAGCCGTAAGTGGAACGGTTTCGCCCAGGACTGCCGTTATCAGGAATGCCGTTTTCATCTGGAGATCTGCAAGGGAAAGGGGGCTTTCTGACTCAGTGCCAAATGTGATTTCACGGGCGGACTTCCTGCAGGACACGGGGAAGAGGGTCCTGGCAGAAATAGGCCAGACATATTGCCTAGGCCAAAGTGGCTGGAGGTTTTTTTTTTCTTAAAAGTTCAGAACTACAAAGTAATACAGGGAGTCCTCGAGTTATGACTGTCATGGAGCCTGGCCAGTAAGGGTTGTAAGTCGTGACAACTGCCAATTGGCAGATCGGGGGAGTGCTTCTCAATTTTTTAAGATGTGTGGACTTCAACTCCCAGAATTCCCTAGTCAAGACTATGCAGGGCTAGAGAATTCTGGGAGTTGAAGTCCACACAATCTCAAAGGTTGGACTATGAGCCACGGGGGCACAGTGGTTAGATTGCAGTACTGCAGGCTACTTCTGCTGGCTGCCGGTTGCCTGAAGTCTGGCAGTTTAAATCTCACCAGGCTCAAGGTTGACTCGGCCCTTTGTCCTTCCGAGGTGGGTAGAACGAGGGCCCAGATTATGATAGGGGCAATTAGGCTGACTCTGTAAACCACTTAGAGAGGGCTGTAAAACCACCGTGAAGTGGCATATGAGTATTACGAGGTCCTCTTTGTTTCCAAATATTGCCTCTCTTTTTCTTAAGGAGGAATCAGTGTTTCTCCACCTTAATAACTCTGATATCTGTGGACTTCAACTCCTAGAATTCCCCCAACAGACCATGCTGGGCAGGGAATTCTGGGAGTTGAAGTCCGCACGATCTCAAGATTTAGCTGGACTAGGGGAGGGGGGGGGTGTCATTCTGTATCCAAATACTGTCTCTCTTTTCTTAAGAAGGGGGAAGATTATTACCTTTTGCTCCTCAATTGCAGCACATTCTGCTGGTTTCGTAGTAGGACGCTGGTCGGTTCCCACCAGCTCGGACAGCTTTCTCCCCAAATCCTACGGGATCGGATTTCCGGCTCTGCCGATCTACCACAGGCCTCTGACTGGAGAAGCTCCTCTTGG
Source organism: Thamnophis elegans (assembly GCF_009769535.1). Classification (NCBI taxonomy): domain Eukaryota; kingdom Metazoa; phylum Chordata; class Lepidosauria; order Squamata; family Natricidae; genus Thamnophis; species Thamnophis elegans. Next base: position 39,704,334 of record NC_045556.1, on the reverse strand, counting down.
CCAGGTCTCTCTTCTCCCCCAAGGTGCTCCCGGGCGCCCCACCGTCCAACAGCGCCTCGTTCTCCGTGTTCCCGCCACCACCGCCCCTCCTCTCCCGCCTCTCGCTGAAGTCGCTGCTTTCCGAGGCCGTCTCCCACTCTTCGTTGGCGGGATCCGAGGTATTCTGATAGGAGAGTTCTGGAGACCTTCTGTTTGAGGAACCGTTATAATCTGTCGTGACCAATTTGGCTCTACGGGGCCACTGGGAAGCCGCCAGGTCGGCCCCACCCTCTTCAGGGGTCCCCTGACTCACAGGCTCACGTTCCTGCCTCAAGCGCCTGAATCGGGGCGGTTTGTCTTGACGAGGGGGGCGGCGTCGGCGGAACGGCCGGTTCTCCACGTTTTCGGGGTCACCTCCGTAGTCCTCTTCAAACGCCCGCCGGCTAAACGAGTCCGAAGCCTTGTAAGACTCTTGGCCGTAATCCCTTTCTGATGGGCGGCGGATGCCAAAGGCATCCAGAGGGGCGTTGTGGCTGTATTCTTGCCAAGTGTTTCCACCACTTCGACTCTGCCATTGGGAAGACTCCTTAGAAACGAATCCTCGTCGCCCATAAGTCGAGTTGCTCAACCGTGGGGGTAAGGATCGCCCGAAAGCTCGTGGGGCCCTCAACTTGGCGTCCTGATCATCTGAATAGATCTTATTGGATCTCCAGGAATCGTGGAAATCCCCTTTCTTGAGGTCGTCCTCTCCCCTTTCCACCAGGGAACCTTCGTTATTATTCTCAGAGGCCCTTTGACGACGACGCTTCGGCAGCTCCTCGTACTCGGAGCCTTCACTGTGGGTCTCGCTCGCGATCCGGCGCCTGGGCTTTCCCCGCGGGAACTCTTCCCCCTGATTGAAGTCTCTCAAGGCTCGCCCTCGGCTGCTTCTCGGGGGACCTCCGACATTGCTGCTGCTGCTGTTGTAACCGCCTCGGAGATTCCCGCCGCCACTACTAGCAACAGCCACGCCGCCACATCCCACCGTGTTGCTCCGGCCTCGGAAGGTGAATTCTCGGAAGCCGCGTCCACGGCCCCGTCCTTGCCCTCGTCCACCAAAGGCCTGTTCCTCATCAATGAAGATCCAGTTGTTTCTTTTGGTCGGAGGCAGCTCAGCGAACTCCCTTGACGGATTCTTGCCCTCCAAGTCTTGGTGACCGTCTCCTTTTCTTTGCTGTCCTTATCGTTGGTCTTCGTGACGTCTCTCGTTCTCCGGGATGGGGGTTTGCGGGGAGCATCTCTCGTCCAACGAGCGGTAGCGAGTGGAGTGGACAACCCCTCCGGGACTGATCTCCTCAGACGCCTTCGGCGGGGGACCCTTTTCTTTAGAGGGATGGGACGTCTCTTCTCCATCGACCTTCACCTTCTCTAGTTCTTTTTCCTTCTCCTCCACTTTCAGAGCTTTCAGGACGGCTTCTTAATCGGACCGGATCGGCGGGTTCTGCTCGTCGGCTCTTGCTGCTGTGTGGCGGTTGAACCGCTGCCATTTCGGTTCTCGGGAGTCGTCCATCCAGTTCCAGGGTTGGCTTGCTGCTACTGGCTCCTTCCTTTTTCCACATCTCGGAGCCAAACAAGGAGTCGTCCTGGAAGACCTCTTCTTTCGTGGAAGGTTCCTCTTCCAAGGGTTTTGAAAAATGGCTGATGTCCCAACCGTTGTACTCGGACTTCTTCTTTTCATCCGGATGGAACCGGGCTCCAAAGGAGAATTCAACAGGCTACGATCACAAGGGTCGGAAAGGTCAGAGCCGCACTCGGGGGGCTGAAAGATTCGTTCTTGGGGTGCCCTTTCTGTGGGACTGACGCACCGCTCGAAATTCCCCTGGGGTTTCTTCTCGAAGGAGGTTAAGTAGTCTTCTCCGAGTTCTTCGAAGAAGTCATGTTGGGTGCTTAGCTCTGAAGGTGCCGAGTAAGAATCCTCAACCCTGGAAAAAGAGGGACCCCCAAAAAGGAGGAATTACATGTAAGGAGCAGGAAAAATGGTAATTTTGCATGGATACCTAACCGTACCGCTAACACTCTCCCAAGTGGCTGCTGTGGACTAAGAGGGGGGAGAAACTACAGGTAGTCCTTGACTTACAGCAAAGTTACAACAGCACTGAAAAAAATGACATGACCATTTTTCAAAATTGCCACCCTGGCAGCATCCCCAGGGTCAGGGTTTGATCCAAATTCTGACGCTTGGCACAACTGACTCAGATTTATGACCACCCCGAGGGGTGTGTGTGTGTCATGTGAACCTTCTAACAAAAAAGTTCATGGGGAAGGAAGGCAGATTCACTTAACAACCATGGCAAGAAAGGTTGTAAAAAGGGGCAAAACTCATTTACGAACTGTCTTGCTTAGCAAAAGAAATTTTGGGCTCAATTAAGGCAGTAAGTGGAAAACTACCTGTATTAAAGAGGTAAGATGGTTCATATCATCTCTGCTGAATGGCAGATAAATATAAATGAAACCAATTTTAATGTTTGGCAAGACTCTCCGCAGCTTTGATTTGCAAGGAAGGCCAACACGGCATAACCTTCTTAGGATTTGTAGGTGAGACAAAGTAATGCCTCATTTTCTACCTTCAGCACATTGAAGCAACTCAAGACGGACTCCAAACCACCTCCCTCTTCTAAAAAAAATGCCCCAAAGGAATCAAATTGATGGCAGCCCCGATCCAGGCAGACTCCGTTTACCGAATGCCTCGTTTGGCAACCTTACGCAGTAATACAGGGATGAAAAAGTAACTTCAGGCACAATCCTCCTTTTTCCAACCTTCGCAGGTCTTTAAAGCAAACGAAAGCTGAAGTAAGATAATAAGCAAGGTGGTTTCACTTAACAACCGCTTCATTTAATGACCAAGTTGTTAATCTCCCAACATGATCATTAAATGAGGACTTAAACTACATCTAGGTCATCTTATAGTTACCTGGTATATAATCCTTCCTCTGTCTCACTCTCTGTTTGCTTTGGCTGGGAAACAAAACAATTTTTGCTCGGCAAGGGGACAAAACTTTCTGGGCCCCAGATGGGGGTGGCTTCCCCTTTTCTCTCCTGCAGCCCCACAGATTGGCAGCTCTGCTCCTCCGATGGGCAGCTGACCCCGTTCATGGAATCTGGTTGCATGGCAGGCTTCATCATCCCTAGCAGAGTTAGAAAGAGAGAATAATGTAAGATCACACTCAATGTTGCAGTTTTGGTCAGCACGATGAAAAAAATATGTGGAGACTCTGGAAAGAGTGCAGAGAAGAGCAACCAGGATGATTAGGGGGCTGGAGGCTGAAACATAGGAAGAACGGTTGCTGCAATAGGGTATGTCTATTTTAATGAAAAGAAGGACAAGGGGGAGACAGGATAGCAGTCTTCCAATATCTCAGGGTCTGCTCCCAAAGAAGAGGGAGTCAAGCTATTCTCCAAAGCACCTGAGGGCAGGACAAGAAGCAATGGGTGGAAACTAATCAAGGACGGAAGCAACTTAGAACTGAGGAGAAATTTCCTGACAATGAGGACCATTAATCAGTGAAACAACTTGCCTCTAGAAGTTGTGAATAGAAGACCTGAATGGATTAATAAATAGATAGGCCTTATTGAAAGAGAAAAGGAAAAGAATAGATGAACAAAAAAATAGGGGGGGGGGAAGAAAAATTTAAGGAATGAACAGGCAACTTACAAGCATCACAAAATTATTATTATTTTTAATATATTTCATATATGTTTTTACCTGATTGATGAAGGGATGAAGGGTAGAAATCCACAGGTGGGCGTCCCGGGGGGACTCGAGGGTCCATGTAAGAAGGCATCATTAACCACCGTGGATCGAACCCCAACATCTGTGGGTGGGCCGGGTAGAACGTCCGCTGAGGGTGGGAAGAAGGGGGGTAGACTTGGGAGGGTGGCCAGTTTTGCATTTTGTAGAGCTGGTCCTGAAAGGGAATATGAAAAAGTAATTAACGTGCCATCGGTAGTCGCGGCACAGAGAACTCCTACATCGAAAAGGAAAACAAATTTACAAAAGAAATAAAAAAAGCAAACTTAAAAAGGTTACGGTTTCCCTTGGACATATGTGCTAGTCATTCCCAACTCTAGGGGGCGGTGCTCATCTCCGTTTCAAAACCAAAGAGCCAGCGCTCTTTGTGGTCCCTGAAGGTTGGGGACCCCTGTTCCAAAGCACCTGAGGGCAGGACAAGAAGCAATGGGTGGAAACTAATCAAGGAGAGAAGCAACCTAGAACTAAGGAGGAATTTCCTGACAGTGAGATCAATGACTCAGTGGAACAACTGGCCTCCAGAAGTTGAAGATGCTCCAAGAAGAGACTGGACAAGCTTTTGACTGAGATAGCATGGGGTCTCCTGTCTGAGCAGGGCTTTGCACTGGAAGGCCTCTGAAATCCCTTCCAGCCCTATGACTGTATCTCTCTGTCTAAATCTAAATCAAAAATCAATAAATGCAAAAAAAACCTACAGTGCTGAAAAGTTGCAATCTTTGGCTCAATCCAGGCCAGTTCAACTCAAGAAAGAACACACATTTCATATGTGGGGCCCAAACTTCAACCCGTGTCAGGGCTGCAGCCGTGGTTTCTTTTGGGTCTCTGGCCTGCCACACTTTCTATTTATTCTACCACGCATTTTTCTATGGTGGGGAAATGGGGGGGGGGGGCTGTACAGAGTGAGACGCTATGTAGCCATAACAACATTCTTTCTAGAAAGGCAAGGTCATCCTTTCTCTTTGCACCTCGGCACTTGACTGCAACTCTACGAGTGATAGCTGTCAGCGTGGCAGTGGAAGATGGGACCACGTGATGGATTGTGGTGTGGGGCAAGATCTTGAGCTTTCAACTAGGTGGGGAAAACCAGGAAGCTTTCAGATTCAGGTTTCCCCAGATGTGCCAACATGGCTCTCTTCATCAATGGGAACTTTAAACTTTGCCTTGAACTTTGATTTAATTTTGGATGCTATTTGGAACCTTGACAACCCGCTTTGCAAAAAAGAAAAAGGAAAAAAAATCCAAATGAATGAGAAAAATGGTACTAAACCGTTTTCTTTCCCTTACTTGCTGCTTTCTCTGGAACCGCGGGGGAAGGAGCTTGGGGAGTTTGCCAAATTCCTGCATGGGGGAAACACTTTCGCGGAGCTCCTCCTCGCTGCTACTCCGGAGCGCTGCGGTGGCGGCAGCCGCTGGGGTCTCCTCATCCACGTAACCGGAAGGGGGCTCCTGGGCATGAGGCTCAGGGATGGCTGAGGGAGAAAAAGAGGAGGAGGAGGAGGCAAAAATCGAAAGCTATCTAAAGCAAGGGAGCTACAAGTCAGCCAAGCAGTTTCCAGCCAAACACCATGGATAAAAGGTATGTTTGCTTTAAGCTTGCAAGTGGTGACACTCGTATTAGTGGGCGGTTCTGACATTACGCTTGCAAGTCACGAGAGTCGCAAAATCAGTCATTTGTGTTATCGCTCCCGATTTATGAGCTGTTTTACAGAGGTCATAGAGAGAATACAATGGTCATTAAGCAAACACTTTAGCTGGATGGGAAGTCGCTTCAGGGAAGGTCTGTTATATCTTTCAATGCTTGCGAAGTGACCAGTTATATGAACTAATTTTTATTTTACTGTAAAGCTGGAGTAACAGAATTTTCCAGGTCTGAAAGTACAAATCTCCCAGCGTCTCTTTTACAGCCTGAGAAACGAGGGAGGGTTCCCTTCTGAGCCTCTTTCTCTGCCCCTTGTGCAGCTCAGGGCTACGCAGCCTCTTATCTGACAGTTCCCTAGCCAGCTTCTCTTCACCCAATCTCACATCTTTCCCACATACAATTACATCAGCTAGACTAAACATAGGATTAATGACAAACTCGCCTCTTAAGCATAGAAGACGAGGCAGAACCTGGTGGTGGAGTCAAGCAAGTAATCAGCCTGGAGTTCCTGTAAGCAATCCAAGTCCAATCCCTCTTCAATTCTGTTATATCTAGCACCGATTTAGCGATATTTGACTAGGTGAGCAAATCAATTTCTTAAGTGGAAACTAATGAATAGTTCTGACACAACAGGACTTACACTCCATTTTTCAACATGGCCTTTTCTGGACAGGAGGTTTGAGGCATCCGGTTCATATCTGGAAGTCTGATATGTGCCAATCTGCTTACCTCTCCGAGTTGCGTGGCTGTTGTCCGAGACGGCGCTCTTCTCCGAGGTCGAGGATCGAGGTTCATCACTCTCGACGTGTTTGGGACCATCTCCCGCTTTCTGTGCCAGCTTGCATTTCTGATCCAGCTGCTTCAGTTTTGCTGCGCAGGCCGCCAGGCGCTCTTCCCGCGCTCTGCGCTCTTCCTCTTCCCGTCGCCGCCTCGCCCGCTCGACAGCTTCCGACATTTCCGAGTAGACAAACTTCTGTCTCAGGGGCGGCTTCTCTTCTTTTTCTTCTGAACACTGTTGCCGCAAACATGACAGTGGGGGCTTCTGGCCAAGAATGGAGAAACCGACATCACAAGAAGACATGAGAGAAGGTCGCGGAAATCCACACGGCCTCCTCGCCATACGAGAAAGAAGGGCGACAGGGAGAAGCAACGGATTTTTCTTTGCCTACAAAGTCAAACTGGGCCAATTTACTGATTGCAGATTGTCTCTGCAACCGTTTCAAGTTACAAAGGCATTGAAACAAGCGACTTAAGATCAATTAATCAATCAATCAGTAAGAGCTGGTTGCCAAGCATCTGAATTTTGATTGTGGGGATTGTGGGGATGCGGCAACGGTTTTAAGTGTGAGGAACGGTCCCAAGTCACGTTTGACTTGTAACTTGGAATGGTCACTGAACAAACTGTTGTAATAAGTCAAGGACTACTTTTGCCTGGGTGGTTTTTAAACTTCTGGTGGTCAACAGGTGCGTATATGTAGAGAATTGGGTGAGTGTGGGAGTAGGCAAGGTAAAGGTTCCCCTCGCACATATGTGCTAGTCGTTCCTGACTCTAGGGGGCGATGGTGCTCATCTCCGTTCCAAAGCCGAAGAGCCAGCGCTGTCCGAAGACGTCTCCGTGGTCATGTGGCCGGCATGACTCAACGCCAAAGGCTCACGGAACGCTGTTCCCACCAAAGGTGGTTCCTATTTTTCTACTTGCATTTATTTACGTGCTTTCGAACTGCTAGGTTGGCAGAAGCTGGGACAAGTAATAGGAGCTCACTCCGTTACGCGGCACGAGGGATTTGAACCGCCGAATTGCCGACCTTCCTGATCGACAAGCTCACCGTCTTAGCCACTTTTTTTTTTTCCCCTCTTCAAGTGACTCGCCAAAGCAGAGACAGTTTTGCATCCCTTCTTCACAAGCGGTGAATTCTGCAGTCTTGGGGCCCAGTTCGAAATACCTGATATTCCGGCAGAGGACTCCAGCCGCTGAGCTTCCTGGAGCCTGGCAGACTTTCCGACACTTTGCGGATGGTGCGAGGGAGGCTGGCTGAGTCGCTCCAAGTCTTGGGGTCCTCTGTGGGGTAATGGACATCGGTGCTTTCGGCCGAGCTCAGCAAAGGAGGCCTTCGGGGATCCCAGCCATTCCTGCCAACAGAGGCATGGAGGCCTTTTTATTTGTGTATTTATATCCTGCCTTTATAAATAACTCAAGGTGGCGAGCCTACCTAAGAGTTCCTCCTCCCATTTTCCCCACAACAACCCTGTAAGGTAGGTTGGGCTGAGGGGGAGGCCCGCGAGCAGAGCTGGCATCAGATTCGGGCAGAGAGGAGGTTGGGGAGGAAGAAGGGCCAGTCCTGGAGTCTGGGGAAGGCTCTGATGATGAGGGCTTCGTGTCGGAGGCAGAGAGGGGGCCAGGGCCGTCTGACAGTTATCAGCTGCCTTCGGAGTCAGACCTCAGTGGGGCAGAGGAACAAGTGGAGCCTGTTCCCAGTGTGCGCATGTGCAGAGTGGCCAGACGAAGGGAAGAGCTAAAGAACAGGGGTCGACCTGGGAGTAAGACCACGGGTGGACGGTGAACGGCCCCTCCCAGAGGAAATAAAAGAGGAGCAAAAGGGGAGGGCAGTTTGCAGGAGACAATTAATTCATTCCTGCATTCTTGCCAAGTATTGCGGCGTCTGAAAGACATCGGCCTGGCCATTCTCCAAGCCTGATAAAGGTCAGCAATTGTGAACTATCTTGAAAGACTGTGGGAGAGGAAAGACTTTGCTGGAGAGGGATTCACTGTCAATTAAATCAAAGAGGTTTATCGGGACGAGGACTCGGCTTTGGGCTGCTAGGAAGCCTGGGCCAGAACAGGGAGGGACTGCTTCAAAGTTACCCAGATAAGGCGGGGCTGGAACTCTCCATCTCCTGGTGATTATCCCAAAGCCACCCAACTGACTTTGTGCCAAAGGAGGGACTAGAATTCACTGTTTCCTGGTGATTGGCACAAAGTCACCCAGCTGGCTTTTACGCCTAAGGCGGGACTAGAACTCACGGTGGTGATTGAGACAAACACCAGACACAACAACCCTCTCCACGTGCATCTCTTTCCGTTTACCATTTCTGTCTCCCGTCTTTGAGGGTGTCTTCCTCCTCCTCATCCTCACTGAACTTCAGTTTTTCGGAATAATCCACTTCGTCGTGAATTCCTAGAAAAAGCAAGGAACCGAATGAGGAGAAATGAAACCAACGGCCATTGCGATTTCAGCGTGAACTTACCCACCGCCAAGCAGGGAATCCATTTGCTGGACTCTTTTGCAGAAAAACTGAAAGCGTAAGTGATTTGCTCCTAAGTCTAGTCCAGCCTAGCGTTAAGCCCAAAACCACTGCAAAGCCATTTGTTTCCAAGCTCGGCCTGGCTAATACTAATGCTGTTGCCTGTCCAGCAGCCTAATCAGAGGAGGCGGCTTGGGAGTCAGAGCCAGCATCAAGGCAATCTCAGAGGGGGGGAGAGGGCATGGCAGAGAGAGGCAGTGATGGAGCCTGGGCCATCCGCCAGCCCTCGGATGGAGGGTCAACAGCCTCCAGGTCTGGAGGTGGCCGATGAGGAGGAGGAGGAACAGTCGAGTCTGAAAAGCAGAAGGCGGAGGAGAGGAGAGTGGTGGAGATCTATGAGCCGGTCCTTGGGACGGAAGAGCCACCGCTGCTAGCAAAGCCCCACCCCAGCTCTGGGGATAAAAGTCAGGGGGCGGAGATGAAGAGGTGTGGCAGACAACCATTCGTCTCCCTGCCGGACACACCGGACACGCCTGCGAGGGGAACTTTTTGGGCAGGGCTGCTGGTGCTTCTAACAAAGCACTCTTGGAGTTCACTTCAGAGGGTTGGCTGCGTCTGGGGAGCTGGGTCAGAGCACCTAATCCTGAATGCAAGACCAACCCTAACCCGGAGGTGAACCGGTATTGCAGACAATGAGCTGTGACGCGCGATTTATATTAGCTAGAAAGCAGGATTTCCTGCTTTCTAATCGTAATCGCCTGGCACAGCGGATCCCCCCCCCCCGGGTGTTCGCTTTCCTTTGCAGGCTCCGCCCACCTACCCAGAGGTCATCATGTCCGTTTTTAATGCTCTGTGCGTGTGCGGAAGGTGGCATGCGCGCACCCTCGCGCATCCACATTGCTACCGAACAGGCAGCGAAGGTAAATCTATTTTACCCCTGCTCTAACCCCAGCAGCAGCAGCAAAAACCACAATTTGTTATGCAGCCTAAAAAAAGGGGGGGGGGGTTTTTCCTTAAACCAGGAAGCCCAAACCAAGGTGTGAGAGAGTCTGCGGCCCCGGAGAGGCTCACCTGCCCAGCCATCCTCTGTATCGTTGTCCAGTTCATCCAGACCTTTCAGGTTCTCTGCGTTGATGATGGTCGGCCTGGGGACTCGCTCTCCCGGCGGTCGGACCAGACGAACTGGACGTGGGGGCCCGAGTCGCTTGTCTTTTCTGCAACGGGGACAGTTGGGGAAAAGTTTTTGGTGGGGAAAGGAAGAGTGTAAAACCCATGTTGGTTGGGACCACAAGCAGCAGAGGCCGAGATAAGACCGGACTGATGTTATTCACTGCATCTTCAACAAAGATCTCAAGATCTTTGGAGATCAAGGGCCGAGCGAGGGGACGGATGAGTAGATCTCAACCTGGGAGTTCACAGATTGCAAACTCATCTCAACAGAAACATTAGCAAATTATGGGATGATAGAAGTGGGAGGACAAACTGGCCCCAGCCATTGCTTTAAGATGTGTGGATTTCAACCTTCAATCAGCAAGCAGAATGGGGAATTCTGGGAACTGAAGTCTTAAAAGTTGTGAAACACAACTTTAGATTTGGCAAAATCCGGACTGTTGGATTGCATTGGGTTGTGCAGCAGCGATGAACACGAGCTGAATATGGAAAAGCAAGGAAACTGAATGTAGATTAGCTCGTTTTATTGTGTTCTCCCCGTAGCAGCAAAGTGAGCGTACTCTGTAAAGTGAGTCTTGCTCCGTTTTACGAGCTTTATTGCCACGGTTATTAAGTCATTCACTGCAGTTAAATTGACAACACAGCTGTCAGGCTCCCCCGATGACTCTGCTTATCAGAAGGTCGCAAAAGGTGATTTACACGACCTCGGGATTTACATGAGCCAATGGGGATGTTGCAACGGTCGTAAGTGTGAAAGACGGTCCTAAGTCACTTTTTTCCAGCGGCATTGTAACGTTGAATGGTCACTAAACAAACTTGTAAATTGAGAACTACCTGTACTTTTTTTTCTGCAGTTTTCGTGGCATTGTTATTCTTCCCGCTTGTTACAATCACTAACACAGGGATCAGCAACCTGAGCTCTGGAGCCGCATGCGGCTCTTTCATCCCTCTGCTGCGGCTCCCTGTCACCGGTTGGCTTCACGGTTGATAGGGCTTTTGGTTAGGACACGGCAGGGGAAGAAGGATGCCGTGCTAGGAAGAGTCGCTATGGTGGGAGAATGGGACGCCTGGTTGGCTTCAGAATTGAACCGGGAAAGTAGGGGGGGGGGGCTTCCGGTTAGGACCTTTGTGGCTCTTTGGGTGTTGCTGACCCCTGCACTAACAAAACTCACAACGGCAAAAACACTCAAAGCATTCACATTGAGTGTTTGCAACACTCAAAGACTTGTTGCAAAAAGTTGTTAGGAACAGTGTTTGCAAACAGACACAACAGCAATCAGAGCAGCCGGATTGACAACAACCTCCCAGAACGATATTGACTCACCCGTCTGGGTCGACTGGCTGATGCTGCCTGAAGGGAACACGGGGCTCCAGGCAGAAGGAGGGGAGAGGAAAGGACGCCCGTTCAGGTAGGCTTGGGGTCTCGGCTGGCGGATTTGAACACATCTGAGATACAGCAGATATAAAAACTAAGTGTTAGAAAACGGTTAAGCCCTCCATCTTCTTCTTCTTTCTTTCTTTCCTGGGAGGATGGCACACAATATGTTAAATCTTACAGACTTTTGATTTTTTTTTTTTTTTTAAAGAGAGTATTTTTGTTAAATAAAGATGGGAAAGTTGAATAACCACTCCCCTTTCGTTCCTCTTTTGTTTCCTCTGGGAGGGGCTGTTCATCGTCCACCTGTGGCCTTACTCCCAAGTGGACCCCTGTTCTTTAGCTCTTCCCTTCGTCTGGCATCTCTGCGCATGCACACACTGGGAACAGGCTCCAGCTGTTCCTCTGCCTCACTGATGGCCGACTCTGAAGGCAGCTGATAATTGGCATACGGCTCTGGCCCCCCCTCTGCCTCCGACACAGAGCCCACCCCAGAGCCTTCCCCAGACTCCAGGACTGGCCCAGGTTCCTCCCCAACCTCCTCACTGGCCGAATCTGCTGCCACATCAGCTGGCCACTGGTGGGCCACAACAGTAAGTCGAGGGCTACCTGTATTTAGAAAGCCCACAAGTGGCTTACAGTCTCTTATAATGCAGTAGGTAAAATTTGGAAGGCGTTAAAGTACTTACGAAGGCAGGAAGCATGTCGTGATATGTGGGTGGCTGGTACGTGTTTGCCATAAACTGTGATGCTCCTTTGCGAGCAGGCAGAGACGGGCGGAGAGAAAGGTCCTTGGGATCAGCCCCATTGGCTGAGGTCGGAACATCCTCGCCCGTGCTGGAGCTCTTGGTACCCAGTTCGGTGGGGAAGGGGGACAAAGAGGTGGCCGAGGTACTGTTTCTACCACCACCTTCCCTCCAACTTGTGACATCTGGGAGAAAGAAAGAAAAAAAAAAAGAGAAAGAAAGAAAAAGAGAAAAAAGAATGAGAAGAAAGGGAAAGAAAAAGAAAGAAAGAAAAAGAAAGGAAAAAAGAAAGAAAGAAAAGGAGAAAGAGAGACAAAATATTTGGCAACGTTAGGAGGTGGTGTGTGTTTTAAAAAAAAAAGATTTTTAAACTTCTTTCAAAATTAAAGGACTATTGGGCTCTCAAAATTCTGAATATTTCTATTCTACTTACTTGCTCTTCATCTCCTGGTTCAGGGTTTTATGAGAGAGGGAAGGGGAAGGAGTAAATAAATTAGGATGAAAAGAAGGAGGAGGGGGAAGGTATATGAAGAGTAGGGAGGTGGTGGAGGAGATAAAGGAGGAGAAAAAAGGGAAAGGAGGAAAGAGAAGGAAGGAAAAAGAAAGAAAGAAAGGAGAAAGAAGGAAGGAAAGGAAGGAGAAAAAAAGTGAGGGGAAGGAAGGGAAAATGAAGGAAGGAAAAAGAGGGAGGGGGAGGGAGGAAGGAAGAAGTGAGGGGAGGGGAGAAGTGAATGGGAAAGAGGAAAAAGAAGGAAAGACGAAAGGAAGGGAAAAGGAAGGAAGGAAGGAAAAAGAGGGAGGGAGGGAGGGCAAAGGCATTTTTTTTTTTAAAACTGGCATATGCCAAACATTCCTAAACAAACCCACATGGGAGCTAAAGATAGAAAAGAATTTTGGTTTGGATCAGCTTTTGTTTAAGGGGCTCCTAGGAGGGCTTTTTTCTTCTCCTTTCCACCGGACTAGAAAGAGGATTAAGATGAGGACGTCCCATGACAGAAAAAAGGAGCAGCAGGCTAAAAATTAAAGATGCTGCTTCCCCCCCCCCTTTTTGCGGGGTCCCAGAAAGAAATGTTTAAGGGATGGAGAAGAGAATGAGTGGAATGCAGTCAGCTGAAGGACCGTGTTTCCCTCAAAATAAGACAGGGCCTTGTTTTCTTTTGACCCCCCCCCCAAAAAAAATAAGCAGTTGGCCTTATTTTCAGGGAGGTCTTATTATTTGTGAGGTGCAGGAGGTGGCGAGCGTGGTCCCCTCATGGCTGCTGCTGTGTTGCAATATTTTCGGGGAGGGCTTATTTCAGCGCATGTGCTCAAAGGCCCAATTGGGCTAAGTATCTGGGGAGGCCTTGTTTTCGGGGAAACAGGGTAGCCTGCAGTGCTTCACTCTAACCACGGTGCCACCTCGGCTCTCTCGTGCCAACCTCTTCCTTCCTTCCCACCCAACCCATTCTGTACAAACGACATTTCCCAGGTGGGCCAGGAGGTGAGGAGGCGTCCCAGGTACGTACTCTGGGGGCGGAGGCTTGGTCCGGGCCCATACGACGGATCTAAGGTGCCCTTTTCTTTGCCAGACCTGTCCTGCTCGCCAGCTGCTTTCAACGTTGGAAAATCCTCGGGAGAGAAGGATAACAGTCGGCTTGAGCCCCTTGAACCTGGGGGGGGGGGGGGGAGGAGGGAAAGTTTGAATGACATTAGGAAAAAAAACCCCATGAAACAGATATATTTCAGACTAACTGTATACCCATGCTCTGCTATGAAACTATGTGATTGGGGCTGGATAAATCGACACTTGCAGCTTGAAAATTAATGTCGGCCTCTCCCCTTGTCTCCCTCAGGCTGTCCCCACAGAAGCCTCTCCTATCCCCTTCTCTCCCTCAGGCTGTCCCCACTGATCCTCTCCAAACTCCCAGCCCGCAGACCTGGATGGGTCATGTGCTTGCCATGCCCAAGTGGCAGTTGGAACAGAGTTATTTTCAGGTGGGGAGTAGCACCAGAGTGTGTTAATAATAAGAAATACTCAAGCTCTGGCGATCGTTTTGAAAAATACTTTCTTAGTGAGCACTTGGAAATCAAGAGGAACACGTGTTTCAAATTTGTAGGCTTTACGGTTCTGGAGATTTCGTGATGTAGCGTGAGTAGCATTTCGCTTTTATATAGAGAGATGCTTTAAACGATTTCCCTTGGTAGCAGAAGTCTCTACTGAGACCAGGGATCAGCCCGGTGCCATCCACAAAGCTCGTCCTTCCCGCTTGGGATGGGAAAGACGGACCCGCCTGAGCATAAACCGTCCACAAGTGTGGGGGATACTTACCACCTTCTACTCTGGCTGGCTTTCCATTCAGCTGCGCCCATGATTTTACACCACCGAGTGCTGAATTTGTATTCTGCAGAAGAATTTAGAAAAGTTTACAGGCAGTCCTCGACTTACGACCTCAAAATTTCCATCGCAAAGCAGTTGCTCCCCTGAGCGTTGTCCCATTTTACAACCTTTCTTGCTCAGTGAATCACTACAGTTCTCCAGTGAGTAACGTGAATCCAGCGTCCCCCGTTGACGTTGCTTGTGGTCTCCAAAGGAGATCGCACGAACCCAGGATGCTGCAACTGTCCTAAGTACATGCCAGTTGCCAAGCGTTTGAATTCGAATGCCTGTCTTTTTGAGCTTGACCACCCGTCTTCGTCCTACTCACCTCCTGGCTGATTGACAGGTTCCGTTTCTGTAAATTGGAGACAGATTTCTGTGAATCCTGCTGCGGCAGCGACTCCCGCGGCTGTGCGGCTGTGCAACTGGAACTGAGACAAAAGGGAGGAGAAAGTGACTGTCCGAGTCCCCGCTGTGAGTTTTTGTTTTGTTTTTGTAAATCCCGGTTGATTTCACAAAGATTTTTTGGTAAAAGTTGGATTTATGCCCACAATAAACGAATGGCTGTAAAAGTTGATGGGAGTCAACAGAGACGGCTATAAATTGACTGCTTCGATTAAGGAAAGAAATATAATTAATAATTTTGTTTCCACTTGGAAACCGCTTCTGGACTTTATGCTTGTGGAAAAAATATGACTAAACTATTCAGATGGTTTTCACTTGCTGGGATGAAGGAGGAAGTTATTTTCTTTCTTTCCCTTGTCTTCTATACACCTTTTAAATACTTTTTGCAGTTTTACACTCCTTGCAGTATATGTCTTTTTCTTCTTCTTGTGACTTACTATTAAGAGTTTAATACTTAAGAATTTAATATTAAGAGTTGGGTCCCACAATGGATGAATGGCTGCAAAAGTAGATGGGAGTCAGCTATACATTGACTGCTTCGATTACGGAAGAAATAACAATTAGTTTTGTTTCCACTTGGAAACCGCTTCTGAACATTATACTTGTGGAATCAATATGACCAAAGAACTATTCAGATGCTCTTTACTTGCTGGGATGAAGGAAGTAGTCACTTTTTTTTCCCCTTTCTTTTTTTCTTTTATACACCTTTTCTATACTTGTGGTATTGCATTTCTATGCTCCTTGCGTATGCGTTTCTTAAAACTTGCAATAATTAATAAAACAATGAAAAAAATGGGGGAAAGATTCTGTGGCCATAACCTTCCACAATAACATTCAGCTGCTGTCATCCCTGAAGTGTCTCATCCCGACCAAGGCCTTCCCAAGAGCATGAAGCCAACTCCTTCTCCTGACATTCCCCCATTGATGGTTTTGATGATAGGAAATGGACCAACATACTTGGGTCCCAACTTTTTGGACTTCTGTGTGGCTGGAAGGAATTTCTTAAATGCATTGGCTCCGCCCAGGGCCTTAGCTCCGCCCACCATCCTCAGACTAATGGGGCTTGTGAGAGGACTAATTCTGTTTTGGAACAATATTTATGTTGTTTCATCAATTATCAGCAAGATGATTGGGTTGACTTGCTACCGCATGCTGAGGTGGCCTACAACAATTCTGTCCATACCAGCACTGGTTTCACCCCTTTTCGGGTTGTATTTGGTCAAGATTTTGTTCCTATTCCAGAGTTACCTCGTGACCAACCGCAAGTTTCTTCCGTCGCTGAGTGGAGCGAACGTCTGAGCCATGTTTGGCCTTTGACTCTTGCTACTTTGGATGCTGCACATCGTGCTCATAAAAAGCAAGCTGATAAGAAGCGTGCGCAACCTTATCAGTACAAAGAGGGTGACCTGGTTTACTTGTCCACAAAATTCCTTCAAACCACACAGAAGTCCAAAAAGTTGGGACCTAAGTATGTTGGTCCATTTCCCATCATCAAAATCATCAAGCCTGTTTCCGTTCGACTGCAGCTGCCTAAGCATCTCAACCGTGTTCATCCCGTGTTCCACGTTAACCTCATTAAACCTGTTCGTGTTTCTACTTTACGTCCGCCTGATGACCCTCCACCTGCTCCCTTGTTGATTGATGGTGAACGACACTTTGAAGTTCGTGAAATACTGGACTCCCGCAGGCGGCATAATCGCATCCAATACTTAGTGGCTTGGAAACATTTTCCCCCCTCTCATATGGAATGGGTTGACAAATCCCATGTTCGCGCTCCCCGACTGCTTTGGAAGTTTTATGCTACTTATCCTGACAAACCTTGATTTTTCTTTCCCCCCCCCCTCTTCTCTCTTCTATGTTTTGTTGTTCGTCTGTTTGTTTATGTTTTCTCGTTTTCCAGGCCTGACCGCCTTTTTCCAGGGGACGGCCGGATGTCAGCCTCTGCTTTGCTATCGCTCCGGCTGCCATGAAACGGGGAGGGAGGGCATGGTATTTGGGAGGGGTTACTCATTGTGCTGGAGGAAGGTTCTGGAGTTCACCGACTGATCGGACTACGCATGCGTGGGTGTTTCCCGCCAGGACTAACGGCACCGACATTCCATCTTTGTGATGCCTTTTGAAGTTATCTCACACCTGACACTTGGAAGAATTATGATTGGACTGAAACTGTGATGCCAAGGGGTGGGGAATGGGCTATTCTATATATCAATTGCTTTCACGCCTAAATAACCAGACTTCACTTCGCTATGCCTTTAATCATTCTTAATTAGTAAAAGTACACTTGATTTCCACACATGGAGTCTCGTGGTCTTTATTTCCTAATTAATTAATGGAGAGGTGTTGACAAACCCCTTTTATTAATTGCCTGTGAATTCTGCTCATTCACCTCCAGGAAAGTCTTTCGAGGAAGGATTTACAGTCACAGACCTTCTCTGACTTGGAGAGCTGCCAGGCCGAGATCTGCAGAACTTGGCAAGGAGCCTCAGAGAGTCACGAACCAATGAAGTGAACTAATTGTCTCCTGCAAACTCCACTCCCCTTCCGCTCCGCTTATATTTCCTGTTCTTTAGCTCTTCCCTTTGTCTGGCAACTGTGTGCATGCGCACACTGGGAACAGGCTCCAGCTGCTCTTCTGCCTCTCTGATGTCTGACTCTGAAGGCAGCTGACAACTGTCAGACGGCCCTGGCCCCCTCTCTGCCTCCAACACAGAGCCCTCATCATCAGAGCCTCCCCCAGACTCCAGGACTGGCCCATCTTCCTCCCCAACCCTCCCCACTGACCGAATCTGCTGCCAGCTCTGCTGACCGGCCACAACAGGTTGGTCCTTCCAAAGAAGGAAGGTGAAAACGGCCGGCCGGCTCACCTCTTTTGCTCTGGAGGGTCCTGCTTGTTTGCCCATCCTGTTCCGTCCTTCGGCACGATGATGATGTTGGGGTCGTTTCCTTTATGCTCCGATTTCAAACTTGGCAAGTTGGCAGGAGGGGGCATGCGCCGCGCGGAAGCAACTTTCCCGAGACTCTGCAAGCCATGTCTAGGAATAACTAGCAAGAGAAAGAGAGGGAATAATCCACCCAGACCCATTATCCTCAGCACGGATTGCAACAAGCAACTGCTATCTAGGCCATAAACGGACATCCGAGTGAGACACCTCCGTCCCAGTTACGCCGTTTTCAGTTGCAGGTACTCCTCAACCGACGGCCATTTGTTTCATGGCCGTTCGGCACTAAAAAAAAAATGATTTGAAACTGTTTTTCACTTTTCAGACACTTGGCAACTGACTCATATTTATGACGGCTGCAGCATCCCGGTGTGTGTGTATCGCATGATCCCCTTTTGTGGCAGATTCGCTATCTAATTTTAAGAGCTGAGGTGATTCACTTAGCGACCGTGGCAAGAAAGGTTGCAAAATGGGGCAAAGCTCACTTAACAGATGTCCCACTTAGCCACAGCAATTTGGGGATGATCGATTGTGGTCATAAGTCGAAGACTACCTGCATTGATAAGTGAAGGAATATGTCCACCTCACAAATGCATAAACGTTTCATCCCAAGCACAACCCAATCAGATCCGTTGCACCCAAAAGCATGGGGGTGGGGGGGAATGTGGGATCACCTGGTGGTACCCCACCCATCTCATAACCAGCTTCCCTTCCAAACCCAGATGGGCAGGTGCAAATGTTATCGAAAGAAGGCTGATTTAAACACACACACACACACACATCCCTTGTTGCCACTCCTTCCCAACACGGCTCACCTGTACTTCTAACTGTTTCTACTGACTTTCCTTTATATTTATCAAACAGGCTGAGAGTGCTGTACTTGGTTTTCCCATCCTTTCCCTTGGTTATTTGCCCCGAACGATCGGACATCGCGATGAAAGGTCATCGAGTAAGGAAATTTCTCTGCACCGCTCCTGATCTGCCTGCAGGGAAGACAGAAAGCAAAAAACGATAAAGTAAATATTAAAGAGGAGCCAGCAGTGTGAAATTCTTCAATGGCCCAGGTTGTCTGATCTGAAAATGCCCCTGGGAAAAAATATTTTTGAAACCAGGAGCCAGAATCCTATCGCTGCAGAGAGACACAAGGGATGAAAAGATAAGGGGTAGCTTTGGCCATTTATGGTTGTGCTGAAGACGTTCCACCTGCTTCTTGAATTTACCCATTTTCTAAGTTTATGCAATGTATTTTTTTTTTACCTATCAACTGAGCTACTTGTCTTGGCACAACAATTCCTTGGGGGTGGGGGGAATAAAAAACAGACCAACTTTAGAACTAACCACAACAACAGGATAACTGAGTCGGAAAGGACCTTGGAGGACTTCTATTCCAACCCCCTGACCAAGCAGGAGAGGAGGAGGAAGAAATAATGGAAGAAGATCGGAATGAGAGGGAAGGAGGGAGGGAGGGAGGGAGGGTTTTTCTAATTTTACAAACAACACAAACTTTCATCTCAGCCAACAGCCTCCCAAAAAGAATTTCCCCATTTCAGTTTTAGTAGAATTTCTGCTTCCAAAACAGTCCATCATAACATCTGGATAAAGGTACGACAGCTCTTCTGCCTGACCGCCTGCAGACAACAACTCTACACACCAACTCTGTGCACTCCAGGCGGTTTAAAACAAACCCCTAAAACGACAAGTTTTTTTTTAATTATCCATTTTCATAGGGCTGTGTGCAATTTTTCAAATTGATTTGTTTCCAAGCCCAAAAGCAGCTTTCTCGTTGGGCGTACAAAATCATTCAATTTGATTCAGGAAATGTTTTGAGCCCCAAACGGAAATGTTTTGTTTTGCTATTTCAAAACACACACACACACATACACACACACACACACAGTTTGGTGGGGCTTAAATTCTGAACGCTGGGGAAGCAAATTATGAAGGAAAACCCTGAAATGGAGCAATTGGGATTCAGTTCACCATTTTTGATAGTTAAGGTTAAATTTCAAGCTTCTTTAAGTTCCTAAAATGGGAAGGATGAGCAGAGGCACAAAAGAAATTTATTCCTTTTGCATGTTTATCCTTCCAATTGATTGTAGCTGGGTATTATTGGCCACCAAAAGATAGAAACCATTATGACCAACGAATTTCCTGGCTCGGTAGGAAATGAACCCAAAAAAACTGAGTTCTAGGAAGGAAACTAATATAGAAAAGATTGTGAAGTCCGCTGTGTAATGTTACAAGGCTGGCTAATGTCTCAAAGAGCAAATTCCACTAGAATAATTAAGGAAAACTTCCAACTGGACCTCCCAAAAAAAAAAAAAAATGAAAGAAATACTGCCGCCAGACATGCTGGAGCTTTTTAAAAATAAAAATAAAAATCATTTTTCTCTATTGTAAAATTGCAAATAATTCAAACTGTCCATTTTCCTGGTTGCGAAAAAGAAGAGGCAATGAGAACTAGAAGAAAAAAATAAAACCGCCCCTCAAATCCACTTTTTCATTTCTTAGACAGGCCAATGGAAACATCAGAAAGCATGCACAAATTAAGGGAATTTGTGAGATATTTTCTGGGAAGAAAAAAAATAAGGTAAATAACTGGAAAGACTGGGGTGGGTGGGTGAAATAAAGGGCATATAGTGATGTTAACTACATGTAAAAATTGAATAATGGCAAAGAGCTTTGTAAAGAGAATAATACTGTGGAAATTGGAATAGCAAAGCTATGGTTAAAAATGATTAATTTATAAAGATAAATTAATAGTAATTGGTTGAAGACAAAAAGAAAAGGGTGTTTATCAATGATATGTAAGCTCAAATGAATTAATGCAAAAAAGATAAAGGATTATATAAAAGAGAGGAATATTGATAAGAGTGGAAAGATTAGAATATATTGAAACTATGATTATAAATAGGATGCATAAGATGTGACCTGGTCCACACTCTGTCCAGAGAGTATGATGGGGGAAAAAATTGTAATGAGATTTGTTTTTTAAAAAAAGGAAAATGTGTATAAATTTTAATCTGGCACTATCATGGGCTACCCTTTGCCAGCTTGACGTTTCAGAGAATGATGGAGCAGATTGTTTGGAAAGGGACCCTAGACAGCATCTAGTACCTTTCCAAGGTGGGCATCTTTCGCTAATCAACTCCATTTCCAGAAATGATTCTATGGGTCTCACGTAACACTCAATCTGCTTTTCAACTCTGAATCTGTTTTAATGCACGCTCAGCTCTCTTTCTATTCGTTTTAATACCATTATTTTTTTTTTGGCAAAATTTGTTATTCTTAGCTGCGAAGTCGTGTTCGACCCATCGTGACCCCATGGACAACATTCATCCAGGCCTTCCTGTCCTCTCGCATCCCATGGGGTCTATTTAAGCTCAGGCCAACTGCTTCATCCAGCCACCTCCTTCTCTGCCGTCCCCTTCTTCTTCTTCTGCCCTCCATCGTTCCCAGCATGAGGCTCTTCTCCAGGGAGTCCTTCTTCCTTCTCATCAGGTGGCCAAAGTCTTTGAGTTTCCTCTTCAGGATCTGGCCTTCTGAAGAGCAGCCAGGGTGGATCTCCTCTAGGACTGACCGGTTGGATGGCCTTGCAGTCCAAAGGGACTCAATGCAGGAGTCTTCTTCTCCAGCACCACAATTTGACCAGGCTGTAAATTGCAAAATTTACAGCCTGGTAAATTTTTTTCAGATTTTGTGCAGAGAAAAATGGATGAATGGCACCAATATTGGTTTTCTTGATTCACACAAGTTCAAAGCTGGCTTGACTCTTTGAATTAGGATCAGAAAGTGTTGTCTGCAGAACAGGAGTTACTGTTTAACAGTAATTCCAGTTTTTAAGTAGCTTTTTTTAGTAAAGCAGAGCCAAACAGATTGACACAATATCTCAATATCAATGTTGCAAGGGTGAGTGTGTCAAGGCAGCCTCCCTCAGCAACCGGGAAAGAAACCACTTGACTCCTCTCGCAGAATTAAGAATTAACTTTTACTGGTCTATGAAAATATAGCAGCTGAGCACATGAAATCATTAGATACCAATACGTGACCCAACCCTTTTCCCCTGGTAACCCTCATCCCACTGTCCAATCTGCGAATCCCTCAGGGGTCCTGTGAGTCCCATCTTCGAAAAGCATCATCAGGGTGGAATGCAGGACAGGTGGCCTTGGCGGCTCCCATCACTATCTCCAGCACGCGCAGTACAAGGTGAGAACTAAACTCCCTTTTCACAATCTCTCCTGAGCTTGTCAATCAGAAAGGTTCGAATCCCTTGTGCCGCATAACGGAGTGAGCTCCCGTGACTTGTCCCAGCTTCTGCCCACCTAGCGGAAGCAGTTCAAAAGCACATAAACATGCAGATGGGAAAATGGGGACCACCTTTGGTGGGAGGTAACAGCGTTCTGTGCGCCTTCGGCATTCGGTCATGCCGGCCACAAGACCTCGGGGACGTCTTGGGACAGCACTGGCTCTTTGGCTTTAAAACTGAGATGAGCACCATCGCCCCCTAGAGTCGGGAACAACTAGCAGAGATGTGGGAAGGGGAACCCTGACAAGCAAAATCAATGTGTCAGGATTTTAAAGAATAGATCCATAGCAAGCAAAATTCCAAGGCAGGTAGATTCCTCAAAGAACAGTTTTATTAGAAGTATCATGTTGGCACATATCTGGTGAAAGCCGACTCTGTGGCTGTATGGCTCCCGCTCCCTCAAGGAAGCTCGAAACATTCTTAAAGATCCTTCTCATCCCACCCCGGACAGCCTTTTTTTGAACTATTTCCATCTAGCAGGACAATAAAAAGAAAGACAGATAGGCTGAAAAACAGCTTCTATCCCAGAGCAGTAACTATATTGAATTCTAGAGTATAAAAGGTAAAGGTTCCCCTCGCACGAATGTGGTAGTCATTCCCGACTCTAGGGGGCGATGCTCATCTCCGTTTCAAAGCCAAAGAGCCAGAGCTGTCCAAAGACGTCTCTGTGGCCATGTGGCCGGCATGATGGCATCAATGCTGAAGGCGCACGGAGCGCTGTTCCCTTCCCACCAAAGGTGGTCCCTATTTTTCTACCTGCGTTTTTCACATGCTTTCAAACTGCTAGCTTGCCAGAAGCTGGGACAAGTCACGGGAGCTCCCTCCGTTACGTGGCACGAGGGATTTGAACCGCCAACCTTTCTGATCGACAAGCTCAGCTAGCCACTGAGCCACCGCGTCCCTACTGTATAGTGCACTATTAATGCAATATTAGGGGTTTTCAATTTAATTGTATAGAATGTGGGTGTGTCTTTTTGTTTTATTTTTATAGTTTCCTTATATATGATGTATGCACTGAAAATGGCATTCAATTTCATTGTAGAGGTGCAATGACAATAAAATAAGTTAAATTAAATTAAACTAAATTGACTAACTAACTCTAAAGGTTCCCACAGTTATCACTTGGTTAAAAGAGAAAGTTTTCCCACAACCCCAAACAATCAGTCCAATCTTGTTTTCCGGTGACCTCCTCCCTCCCTCCCTCCCTCCACGGCCCACGTGTGAGAATGTCCTTGGTTCTCAAGAGAAAGCACTTTGTTTTGGCTACACAAACCCTTCTATCTCTAATCCCCCCTCCCTTTCCCTCAACTCCAATGTGGCAACATGGAAGCTCCAATATGGAGGTCAGCTTCAGGGTTGACACAATGAGGAAATTTGATTCACTTAACAACCATGTTACTAATGTAACTTCTGCAGTGATTCACTGAACCACCGTGGCAAGAAAGATGGTAAAATGGCACAAAACTTGCTTAACAACTGTCTCGCTGCCATGTGATCACCATTTGTAACTGTCCCCGCTGGCTTCCAAAAAGCAAAGTCAATTGGGGAGTAACTGGCAAAATTTGGCAAGACTTACTTACCAAGTCCCATGCTTCACATGGAAATTTTGGTGTTCTGACCTAGGTCGCTTTTCATACTTATGACCGTCATGGCATCCCCATGGTTACATGATCAAACTTCAGCCTCTTGGCAACTGACTCACATTTATGACGGTGGCAGTGTCTCCGGGGTCACGTGAGCCCCTTTTGCAACCTTCTGACAAGAGAAGTCGATGGTGGAAGCCGGGATGACTAGCTTGACAACTGCAGGGATTCATTTAACCACTGTGGCAAGAAAGGTTGTAAAATGGGGCAAAACTCACTTAACAACTGTCTTGCTTAGTCACATTTTTGGGTTCAGTCGTAAGTCAAGGATTCCCTATGAAGATTTTTCCAACTACATTTTTTTTCTGGAAGAATTGATAGAAATATTTCACTACTGTTCTTGATTTCCTTAAACCTGGACTCTCATGGTGGTCTCCCATCCTAGCCACAAATGATAAGCACCTCTACTTTTTCTTTCTCAGAAACCAATTTTATGTGTAATTTTATCGCACATTTTATGGCGAATCTAATTACAGTTTTAAATTACTTTCCCCTCACAATGGACCAGCATCGATGACGCTTTTTCCATCCTGGAATCTCACAGCAATCTCTAATATTTGTCATGAGAGAGAAAAACTAAGTAGATATTCAGACAAACCTACCAAAATATATCTATATTACATGGGAAATAATATATGACAAATTCCAGCCTCTTGATGTGAGGCAGCAGGAGTATAATTATCTGCTTTTTTTTCATCAACATGTTAAAAGCATGCATCCAGAAACCCATTTTTAAAAGTAGTTTATTTAATTTGGGGTTACAGGGCTGGGAAAACAAAGACAGTGGTGCAGGGCCTGATTTTTAGAAACCCACAAGATACCAAAACAAGCAAACTTAGCTTAGGCAACCAAAGAGGGGGGAGGGGGGAGGACAACCAGTGTCTGGTTTGAGAAATCAAAATAGGAAATAATGAAAAATAAAAAGGCAACCTAAATAAGAAACTGCATGCTCAAACTTTTTTTAAAAAAAAATCAGGAGACAACGCAAAATTACAAACTGCAAGCTGGAAAAATCAGCAGGACAGAGGGGAAAAAAACCTTGTAGAAGGGCCAGATAATTTAAAAACAGGGTGCAAAAATGTACACACAAACACGCACACACCCTCCTCCCACAAGATTTTTGCCCTCAAGAGATTGCTACAAATATGAAACCATAAACTTTGGGGACACCACAAAGGATCAACCATGTTGCAACAGGGGAGAGCCACGCTTAGCAAATATAAACATAAATCTGTGTTGCTACAATTCTTCTTTCAAATGACAAATAAACGAAGAAAAAGCAGGAAAAAAAATTGATCTCTATTTGCCACACAACTCCCCCCGCAGGGTCAAGCTGTGCCTGGTTTTTTAATCTACTAGATCCACGAAGACAGGTTCTAAGGTATAATAACCAATGCCAAATCCGGCGAAACAACTGGCTGCTGTGATACAATTGTATAATAATAAAAAATATCCCACAAACCCCATCACAACATTGCACACAGTTTTGCTGACAGCAGGATATCTTGAAGGCAACCTTTGAATTAAACTGTGTCACCAGTTTGGGATTCCTGCTGGGACACACACACACACACACCCCCCTTTAAAAAAGTAATAAGACACAAGCCATGTGCAAAATCCAGGTAAAAGGAGATGCTTAAAGCAGTTAATAAAACAAAGCCACCCAACAGGATCCCACAGAGTGGTGCGCACCGAAACACGCTTTCATGTTTATCACCCACAATACCCAACACACTTGCGGCATGTCTCCAAACCAGCCCCCCCCCTTTCCATCAACACTGTCCCCCACAACCCCCAAAAATGCAACCTAAAACACCACAGAAATGCCAATTTTGGCAGCGCTCCCCCCAAAATAAGCATCATTTTTTTAAAAAGAAAACATATTTTTTCTCCAGCACATGAAAATAAAAAAAGGAGATGGAAGCCATTGCTCGCTCTGCTGGGAAACGCCAGGTGTGTCGTAGTGAAAAATGGAGAGAGAGAGAAAGAGAGAGAGAGAGAGATGCCCGGGGCATTTTTGAGGATCTTTTTTGGGCCAAAAGACAAGCAGGAAAACCAGGATGGCATCGCTTGATGTCCAGCAAGGGAGCCCAGCGGGCAGTTTTGGTGGCCTCTGGTACCCTGGGTGGCATGGATGATCTGGGGAGGGAGTCAGCATCACCCCAAGGCCTGGCTGGCTAGGCGACACCAGCAACCAAAACAATGGAAAAAGCTAACCCTGGTTGAAGAGCAGCACAAAATGGCAACGGCAACACAAACACACACACACACACACACACACACACACAAATACACAAAACGGGGGGGGGGGGCTCAAAAGGCCAGTTCGGCTCAGATCCAGGAAGAGGGGAAAAGCAAAAAAAAAAAAAAAAAAAAAAGGAGAGGGAGAGGGAAATAAAATGCCAAAAAGCCAGGATTAAACGTGTTGTTGTTGTTGTTGTTGTTGTTTTACCAAAAATCGGGTTGTTTGCATAAAAAGAGGGAAGAGGGAAGGGGCTGAGGGTAGATGGGAGGGAGACGCAGCCAGGAAATATATATATATATATAAATAAATAAAAAAGAGGGGGGGGGGCGGTTTCGACAGGCCCCTGCCAGCCCAGGACGACCCCCAAAGCTCCCCCTCCCCAGATTTAAAGAGGGGGGGGGAGGGTCTGTTACAAAAGCACTCAAAATAAGGATTTGAAAACCGCGGGGGGGGGAGGGAGGGGGGGCGTCCCCCTCCCGTGCAGCGTCCTTGCAACCATTGCAAAACAACAACCCCCCCCCAACCCCTTGAAATGCACCCCTCCCCTCTGCTGCTCCCCTCTGATTCTTTGCAATGGGGGGGGGGGCGGAAAAGCAGGAGGCGAGGATGCTTTGCTTTGCGCTGGGAGGCCAGCGAGAGCCAGGCCGGGCCTGCTGCGTCTCCATCTTACGCCCGGCCGCCTCTCCGTCCCCCGGCAGAGCCCCCCATCTCCGCGGCCGCCCCCCGATGCCCACCTGTGGTGCTTGCGGGGAGCCCGGGGCGCCTGGGGAGCCGGGGGTCGGGCGGCCGGGACGCCTGAAGGCGGCGGATTGCGGCGGATTGCGCGGCGGCAGCGGAGCTCGGCGCGGCTTCTGCTGCTGCTGCTGCTGCTGCTGCTGCTGCCTCTCGGCGTCTCGTCGACTGGCCCTCCGCCTCTCGCCGCCGCCGCCTCCCTTCCTCCGCCTCCGCCTCCTCAGCAAGGCCTACCAGTCCCCGGGCTGGAGTGAGCAGCTCAGCCCGACGCGGACGGGCTGGGGGAAGAGGACAGCGGCACCTGTAGGGCCCGCCGGGGAAAGCAAGGGAGAAGGTGGGGAGGGAAGGAAAGGGAGGGAAGGAGGGCGGAAAAGGAGGAAGGAGAAGAAGAGAAGGAAGGTCAGGAAGGGAAAAGGAAGGAAGAGAGGAAAGAAGATAAAGAAAAAAAAGATGAAAATAAGAAAGGAGGAAGCGGGGAGAAGGGAAGAAAGGAGGGAGGGAAAGGAGGAAGGAAGGTCACGAAGGGAAGAGGGAGGGAGGGAGGGAGGGAGGGGGGAAAGAAAGATAAGGGAAAAAGATGAAAATGAGAAAGAAGGGGAAAAAGAAGGGAGGAAAAAGTAAGAAGGAGGAAAGGGAAAGAAAGGGAGGGAAATGAGGAAGGGGGGAAGAGGGGACGGGAAAGGACAGAAAAAGGAAAAATTAGAAGGGAGGGAAGAATGGAAGAAAATGAGAGAAGAAGAGGTGAGAAAGAAAAAAGAAGGTAAGAAAGGTAGGGGAGGAGAAAAGGAAAGAAGGAAGACAAAGAAAAAAGAGGAAGGAAAATGAGAAAGGAAGGAAGGCAAGAAAGGGAGAATGAAAGGAAAAATATAGAAAGATTGGAAGGAAAGGGGAGGAAGGAAACACAGGAAGAAAGGAAAGGAAAAAGAAAAGGAAGAAAAGAAGGGAGGGAAAATACGGAAGATGCAGGTCCTTAGAATGAAGGAGCGATAATTCCTCTCCTGAAACTCAGATTATGAAATTGACCAGCCGTAATGGACTAGAATGGGCAAAATGAATTTTTGATTACAGCATTGCTTGATATAGAAAGCTAATGATTCCAGCTTTCTGCATTCAAACTGGGCTTTACCCAACAAACTATGGTTAATCCCATCCTGGGTTTCCTTTTCTACATTGTCACATTGTCCTTGATGCAAGAATCCTTCATCTTGACACTCAGAATCAGTTTATACACTACGCACCTTCTCCCTCCCACCCCCGTTACTACAAATGCCATATTCTCCAGAGATCTATAGATCTCCAAGGCTACCCATCAAAATTGGGAGAACAAATAATACCTAATACTTGGTGCAAACTTGTAGAAGAGTGAACAAGGGGAGATACGAGCCAGAAAACAATTTTTAAAAATATGTATTTTTATATGGGGTGTGTGTAGATATGGGTGTGTATGTTGTACTTTGCACAGAAGATCTTGCTTTGCGAGATAAGCAGCTATTTAATGTTGATAAATAATAAATACTTTAACAATAAGGCATTTGAGTAATATTTAAATAGTGTATATATTACATATTTTAACAATATTGAATTTTAAAAATATTTAAATAATAAGTATACTACATACTTTAACAATAAGAATTTTAAAAATATTTAAACAGTGTGCATATAACACATACTTTGGAAGGGTGGCTCAGTGGCTAAGACACTGAGCTTGTCAATCAGAAAAGGTCTGCAGTTTGGTGGTTCGAATCCCTAGTGCCGCGTAACGGAGGGAGCTCCCGTGACTCGTCCCAGCTTCTGCCAACCTAGCAGTTCGATAGCATGTAAAAATACAAGTAGAAAAATAGGAACCACCTTTGGTGGGAAGGTAACAGCATTCCGTGCACCTTTGGCATTTAGTCATGGCAGCCACATGACCACAGAGACGTCTTCGGACAGCGCTGGCTCTTCGGCTTTAAAATGGAGAGGAACACCATTGCCCCCTAGAGTCGGGAAGGACTAGCACAGATGTGTGAGGGTAACCTTACCTTTAATACATACCTTAACAATACACAGTTTAAATGTTAAGTCTGTAATGCGCTCTTTAATAATATGCAATTTAAATATATAAAGAGTGCATATGTACAACATACTTCAACAATCCATAAATAATATTGATTGTGTACATCATTATTTCACCGTCTATTTCAATTAATATGAGTGTTCATTTAAAGCTGTGCCATTTCAAGCAGCAGAAGGAAAATGGTAGGATAATCAGATATGTCCACAAGATGGAGTCCTTGGAAAGCTGAAGGGACAATATTAAGGCCAAATGTCCAAGGGCTGGATTTGGGATGCAAAGTTTATATGAAAGAATCATAGGATAATAGGGTTGGAAGGGACCTTGAAGGTCTTCTAGTCCAACTCCCTGCTCAAGAAGGACACGCTATGCCATCTTGGACAAATTTTTGTCCAATCTCTTCTTCAAAACCTCCACTGATGGAGCACCCACAACCTCTGGAGGCAAGCTGTACCCAAGGATCTGTTTTTTTGTTTTTTGTTTTCTTCATCTTTCAAAGAAGTACGTCCATGGGAAGGGAGAGGAATTCTTCAAGTCAGAAGTTGTAATGATATAGAATACAGAATAACGGAGTTGGAAGGGACCTTGGAGGTCTTCTAGTCCAACCCCGTTTGAGTGAGAGACACTGAACCATCCCAGACAAATGGCTTCCCAGTCGCTTAGAGACCTCTAGTCATAGAGCACCCTCAACTTCTGGAGTTCCCACAATCAGGAAATTTCTCCTTAATTCTAGATTGAATCTCTCAATAGAGTAGAGTAGAATAGAATCTGTGTACAATAGAATAGAATTAGAATTTGAATAGAACAGAATAACGGAGTTGGAAGGGACCTTGGAGGTCTTCTAGTCCAACCCCCTGCTTAGGCAGGAAACCCTACACCACATCCTTAATAAGCTTCATTGCTTCTTGTCCTATCTTCAGGGGCTTTGGAGAATAGGTTGACCCTTCTAAGCTTCCAGTGTTGGAGCATTCACAACTTCGGAGTTGTGGAGCGTCTTATACTTGGAAAAATACAAAATATGGTATATATAGAATAACAGAATTGGAAAGGACCTTGTTGGTCAAGTAGCAGAGACTATTATACCATATTCCTCTTTGTATCATTCTCTCTGTGGAAAGTTTCTTCGTTGTCTCTGGCGAGCAACTTCCCGTCACCGTAATTTCTCAGAGGCTTCCAAAATACAATTCAAGTTTTATGCTGATTCAGGCAGAGAATTTCCCTTGCTCAGCTGGCTGAAAACATCTCCCCTTTGCCAACTGCTTCCTGCTTAATCGGGAGCTGAAGAAAACCACCATCTCAGGCTGCTTCGCCCAACCTATTTTTTTCGGCCAGCTTGGCATCCGTGCTGGCCGAAAGGACACCGGTCAAGGAGGTCGACAGCACTGCAGGAGAATCTGGCACCTCGGTTTCTGCTGCTTGCAGTTCCTATCTGGTCCTCCATATGTTAGTCCTCAACTTATGATCACAACCAAACCACATATGTCCGTTGCTAAGCGAGACAGTTGTTGAGTGAGCTTTGCCCCCATTTTACGACCTGTCTTGCCACAGTTGTTAAGAGAATCACTGCAGTTGCTCAGTTAGTCACACGGTCGTTAAGTGAATCTGGCTTCCCCCTTGTGAGAAGGTCGTGAAAGGGGATTACCTCACCCCGAGATGCTGCAACTGTCGTAAATATGAGTCAGTTGTCAAGCGACCAAGGGGATGCTGCAATGGTCGCAAGTGTGAAAACCAGTCATAGGTCACCTTTCTTCACTGCCGTTGTTCTCTTTGAATGGTCTTTCTTTCCACCTCCTATTTTAGTAATCCCAAAGGCTTCCCAGATTATTTGGGGTGATGCTGCACTGAAAAAAATCTGTACCTTGGAGATGAATAACACTGAACCTGAGCTATATGGGAATCATTTTATCGATAGTTAGAGAATAAGTATAAGAATTAGAAGTAAAAGGAGGTGTGTAAAATACAGAAAATTTACCGATAGTAAATATAATTAACAGACTTAAATAATGAAGAGGATTGTTGTAGCATTAGACATTTAAGGTATTGGTATTAAGCTAAGAATAGATTAAATAATGAATATGATTGTAAATGTTAATTGCTGACGCTAAATATTTGTATCCAGACAACACACTGTTTAACAGAAGATGGATCGTTTCTATTAAAATAAAATAAAAACTTTAAGAGCTTTGCAAAGGCAGCTTCGCGGTTCCTTTGGAGCCCGTCCAGCTAAAATTAAAAGGCATCGGACACCTTTTTTTTTTTTTTTTTTTTTTAACAAACTGCTGCAATTGCTTTCTCTGGTGCCTGAATTTTCTTACAGGGGTTCCTTTGAGAGGAAGACCAAGGACTTTCCCCCAGGTCTTTGAATGGAATGCTGGTTGTTTTAAATGAAATTATGCAGGGGATGTTGTCATCATTGCTGGATAGGAAGAAGACGCATAAAGTGCTAATTAAAGCATTAAAACCCAACCATGCGCAAACGCATTGAATGAGAATGCATTAGGAAGAAGTAAAGAACGGCGTCGATTAGATTTTGATTTCAGCCGGGAGCCTGTTGCCGAAGCAACATGGAATCCTATAGTCAGAATTCCCAGCTTCAACTGGTCAGCCGCTGTCCAAGGTGCTACTCCCTTGGACATTGAGTTGATCTTGCCTTGTTTTCAAAAAACTAGGATTAAATTCTTGCTTAGGGCTCACGGTTGGGAAACTTCTCAAACGCCAATGGACTAAAATTCCCAGAGTTTGGGGAGTCCTATTTCACTGATGATAATGTTAATGTGACAATGATGATGATGTTATCCATTCAGTTGTGTCCAACTTTTAGCAATTCTTTTTGCCTTGTCTCTCCATATGTTCTGCTCTTACACTGTGTCTTTAGTTGCTCTATGGGCTGGCTGGTGTCAGATTTGATGGTGTCAGATAACAGAAGATAACAGAACAACAGAGTTGGAGGGACCTTTGAGGTCTTCAACCCCAACCCCCTGCTCAGGCAGGAGACCCTATCCCATTTCAGACAAATGGCTGTCTGGTCTTCTTGAAAACCTCCAGTGATGGAGCTCCCACAACTTCAGAAGGCAACTTCTGTTTCACTGATTGATTGTTCTCACGGTCAGAAAGTTTATTTTTAGTTCCGAGTTGGGTTGTCCCAAAGATGCTTTTTCAAGAGACAACTGGACTTTCTGGTTCTTCTCCAAAGACACTTCACTTCTCATCCAAGAAGCTTCTGGGATTGTGACCGGATATTTGGGAATGGAAGGATTTATATTCCTTGCAGACAGCTGGTCATTTGCATCCTTGGGTCTTTGAGACCACTTGGAGGTTTATCTGTGATGAGAAGTGAAATGTCTGCAACAGTGTTCTTTCCTTTTACCGTTAACTCTTCCCAACATAATTGCTTTCTCCAGTGAATTCCCACGCATGGCATGGCCAAGGTAAGTGAGTCAGAGTTTTGTGATTTTGCCTTCTAGTAACATGTCTGGTGTTAGGGGCTCCAATACTCACTTCTTAGTCATCTTTCCTGTCCAAAGAATTTCAGCAACATCTAAAAGATCATATTGCCCATCCTTGGCTTCATCTTAAAAGATACTTTTGCTTTTTAGATGCTTGTTAGAATATAAATTTGTGAAATATCTTACGGAAAGGGCCAGATTTACAAACCCCATGTTTTGCTGAGCACGCAAGACTTCAAAAGTTTGCAAAAAAAATATATCAAGTGGACCTTCATGCATAAATATATTAAGAAAACAGATTAAAATCATCTAGAGCAGTGGTTCCCGAACTTATTTTGGCCATGCCCCTCCAAAGCATCTTTAAAATCCTGATGCCTCCCCTCCCTGTGACATATAATTCTTACTTTACTCAAAAAGTGAACTCTACTCATGCGGAGGAAACGTAAAAGGCCATTAACTTGGTTTAAGCAAGGTTCAAATTTCCCCCATTAAAAATCAGATTGCCCTCCTGTGGGTTGTGGGCCCCATGTTGGGAACCATTGATCTAGAGTTTGTGGAATCATGGAATCATGGAAGGGATTTTGGAAGTCTTCTAATCCAACCTTAAGGAGACCTTATACCATTCCGGACAAACAGTTCTCCATTATTTTTTTTCCTTGAAAGCCTCCAATGATGGAGCGCCCACAACTATAGGAGGCAAGTTTCTCCATTAATCATTCTCACCAACAGAAAATATTTCCTTAATTCGAAGTTGGGTCTCTCTTTATCAAGCTTCCACCTCTTGCTTCTTACCCTGCCCTCAATTGCTTGAGATGCCAGCTTTTCCAAATTTTGGAACCGTAATCTTCCCATTGTTAGCCAACATATTTGGCTAATGAAAACTTAGTGTGTTTCAGCAGTTAATGTTCAAAATCAAAACTCAAATCAAAACTCAAGTCAAATCTCAAATCAAATCAAAAAGTCAACTCAACTCAAAGCTTTATTAAGATCATAAACCAGCATAACCAGTTCACATTTAATGTGGAAAGCTTAGGGCCCTCCCAGTTAATTGGCTGGAGGGCTAGGCAGAGGCAATACAATCCCCAAGGCAATTCAAATCAATTACATTACCTTCATTCAATTTGCTCAGAATATTCTCCCCCCTCTCCCAAAACCAGCGACTACAGGAAATTCAGATGCTCTTAGATGGATCTTTGAAACTCATCAGCTCTGAGGATAAAAGAATTATAACAGAGAGTCATCCTTCCGTCTGCAATGGTTGCTATGGAGACGGAAGCAAAATGTTTCCCTTTTGTAGGCAGAATTGTGTGGACCCACTGCTTGTTTGTTTGTTTTGTTTTTGTTTTTGTTTTGCCTCTCTGCGAGGCTTCAATCTTGTAAAGAGCACCAACAAGTCAGATCAGTTGCTAGTGGTCACCTCCAAAGCATTCATCATTCTCCATCGAAGCTCTTTGACTGAATATCGGAAAGAACGAATAAGGCCAAACTTATCAGACCTTTGATTACAAGTTAAATTCCAGCCCCAGCAAGTGATAAAGACTCCCAAAGATCATGAGAAGATCCCTCATCTTCTAGATCAACAACAACTGAATGGAAAACTGCTGTTGTCCTTCAAGCGCCGCACCAGAGAGAGTATTCTAACTAACTGCCCTCGTGTCTGGTTTGCCAACTGCACAGGGGCAGATAGGAGAGCGCCCCAGAGGGTCAATGTCATCGCCCAGAGGATCATGGGTTGCCCCCCTCCCTTCCTTGGAAGAGCTTGATGGCTCCCGCTGCCTTAAGGAAGTTCAAAACATTCTCAAAGATCCAACCCATCCTGGGCAACCTTTGTTTTTTTGAACCATTACCATCTGGCAGACGGTACAGGATAATAAAAACAAGGCCAAATAGGCTAAAAACAGCTCCTATCCCAGGGCAGGAACCATACTGAATTCTACAGTATAGTGCAATATCGGGTTTTCAATTTCAATTATATAGAATGTAAAGGGTGTATGTTTGTGTTTTTATTTTTATAATTGCAATGTACACTGAAGACAGCATTTAATTTTGTGGTGCAATGACAATAAGGTAAACTAAACTAAATCATCATCCAATGTAGTGGATGGGGAAAATAGCCCTATTTACCTCTAAGTTGTCCTTTCATTGGTCTAATTGACTTTCTTAAAAAATCAAGTCGTTTTGTTCACCCCCATTTTAGCCTCACACTTTATCCGTGAGGTTGGGGGTAGTTGGCTTCCCCTGTAGCACTAAACTATGGTTTGAGTAAGCAAAGTGGAGAGGCCACATTTGGATAAATTGTGTCCTGCATGAACTAGAAAAACATTCATTTACTTAAATGAATCCTATGTCAAGGCTCCTTCTCAACCAATGTTACCACGTAAACCACAGCTTATTCATTTGACTCATTCTCTGATGGTAAAGTTGAGCTGACAATTTCACCCCCTTCAAGACTTAACTTGGCTTCGATTGTGCCACCTCAGCCCTTGTTGTTCTGGTTCATGGCTTACCATGAACCTGACCACCAATGGTGCAAAAAAAAAAAAAAAAAAACACCTTTAAGCACAACGTGGGAGATCAACTTTGTACCCTGAGCTCATGACTTCTATCTAAATCAAGGTCCTTCAACCTTGCCAATGACCAGGAAGATGATCTTCATCTCCCAGAGTTCCTCAGTCATCTGGGAGAATTCTGGGAGCTGAAGTCCACCTTGAAGTTGCCAAGATTGGGAAGCATTGCTGTAAATCATACGTTAGTGCGTTTGATTTCTGCCCAATAGGTGAATCTAGACACTTTCTTTCGCAAATCAAGGTTTACATTGGAGGATCCATTGTTTGTGAATGTGGCTACTGAGTTGTAAACTTGACAGCTAATGATGCTTTGAACCAGAATACGATTTCCACCTTAGTCCACCACCTTATCCCGGGTCGCTTAATGGCTCCTGAAGTTTGCTTGGCTAAGAAATTGGCAATAAAACAAGGAAAAATGTCTAAGTGGTACAGAATGCTCTTGTGTCATTATAAATAATTTATAAGGCATGGTGTAGTTTTTCCCATGGTACATTGTCCAAATGCATTAATTTCAACTTCCAGAATTCACCACCTGGATGCTGAAACCCACCTTTATGGGGCCCCTTGAGTTCCCAAAATTCTCAGTGTTGACCAGATGCTGGTGGGGAATTCTGGGAGCTGAAGTCAACCCTTGTTGTAGATATCCTTCCTCTCCCATAATTCTCTCATTCTGACTAGAGAATTCTGGAAACTGAAGTCCACACAGTTGCACTTCACCTCCTACAATTCTTAGCAAATGACTATACTGACTAGGGAATTCTGGAAACTGATTTTCATGCATCTGGATGATGTCCAAGTTGGGAAAGTAGGCAGAGAAGCTGGGATGTCCAAGAACGAGACTCTCAGCACAACTGGTGGACACCTCAACTTGGGGAAGGAAACTCATCCTGTATTCCTCAATTCCGTTAAATTCTATGGTTATCTCCAGATTAAAAAGCAAGGGCTACCAGATGCCTCAACAGCCAGATAGCAAGAGAAAGCAACGTTATCCTTGATCCTTGCTTTCTGGTTGGAATCATTGGGGGGGGGGGATGCAGCCAAATATCAATCAATCAAAAATCAATCTCAACGATTCCCAGATGAGGTTGCTATGTGAGACTGAACCGTCTCTTCAGCTTCGTGAGGTTCAGATCCATCACTTAGAAAACAAACTTCTATGAAGAGCTTTGCAGAACTTCTAGGAGAATTCTTAGAAGAACAAACTCCATGGTTCTTTTGCAAAACGTGTCCCTTTAGGAGAGGTCCTTTGCCTTGTCTATGTCCTCAAATAGAAAATGAAAGGAAGCTGATGAGGACATCACTACAATTCACCACATAGAAATCAACATCTGGCACGTGTTGGAGGACATCCAGAGAATCTCCACCATTCGGAACTGGATGTAACCGAAGAAAAACCCAGAGAGGACGTCAGTGACATGGTGGCGTCCCACCATGATTCGGGAGAGTCCCACTAAGGAAGCCCAAAGGATAAGAAGAATACGGAGAGGGACTGCTAGAACCAGGTGATTGAGGAAGAACTTGGAGACCATAGCAGCCCGGCTGGCGTGACCAGCAGGGAAGGCATAGATATCCATCGTCAGATAGTCCAAAATGCCCGGGCTGACATCATAAGGGCCTTTACGCTTTGCCATTTTCTGTAACCCGGCCACAATGATGATGTCCATGAGCAGAGCTAGGGGATGGGAGAGAAAGGAAGGAAGGAAGGAAGGAAGGAAGGAAGGAAGGAAGGAAGGAAGGAAGGAAGGAAGGAAGGAAGGAAGGAAGGGGATGGAAGGGGAGAGAGAAAAGGGGCATGAACACAACGTTAATAATTATAAACAATTTAATAAATATATTTTTTTTTTAATTACATAAATGCAACATCCTACTGCAATGAGGAGATTGGCTCCAAGTCACCCAGCCAGTGTTCACATATAAGACATGACTAGAATTCACTGTCTCCTGGTGATTGGCTCAAAGTCACGCAGCTGGCTTTCATGCCTAAGGCGGGACTAGAACTCAAAATTTCCTAGTTTCTAGTCTGGTGCCTTAAACACAAGACCATATTGTCACAAAAAAAAAAAAAATGACTAAAATTTTGGGATTCAGGGAGGCAAAGTGATAGAAGAAGAAAGGTGATTTAAGAGCAGACTCTCCAGAAAACATTATTCTGGGTAAATCAAAGCGAAGACATTCAACCTGTCTTATGCAGAACTGGAATTGTGGATTCCGGCACAAGCTGGCCCTTCCTCCTACGGGCCATGTCCTTGGAGGGGGGTGGGGGATACACAATTTCTATCTCTGAACTAGATACTTTAGTGTGGCTTCTGCCCAGATTCATCCAGACAAGCATGTGCCAAGAAAAGGTCAGGTTGCAAATAAGTTGGTTTCCCGCAGAGCATTCTCAGCTCAAATCCAATTTGGAAATTACTGGGAACCCAAAATAGCCTCCTCGGGATTCACGGTATGGTTCCCTTTGCATCATATTTGAGAGAGAACACCTCGAATAAGGGGGGAGCCCAAACCTAACTCTGGAGAAATTCACAAATTGGTTTGTTTGCTTCCTTATTTATTACTAGCTGATAACCCAGCGTTGCCCAGGTATTTATTTATAGGGGGGAAATCTCCAGACCAAACATAATTTCTAATATTGGATTTCCCCCGTTACCAGAGGGAGCCCCCTTGTGGAGTACTGTGAAGCTGTTACCATGGCCACTCCACTGTGCTGTACAATAGAAGCCATTTTGAGCCACAACAGGCTGTATCTTAATAGAACACCCCCCCCCCGAGGTGTTTTAGTGATGCCTTAACCCCACAGTATTTGTTTCCATAGAGTAAGTCATCTGTGTACCAAGTTTAGTTGAAATTTCTTGAGGCGTTCCAGAGTTATGCTGGAACACACACACACACACACACACACACACACACACACACACACACACACACAGAGTTATCAGCTATCGGCTACTCATTGGTAAATGTGGACATGCTGTTTCAGTAATCGGGCCAGTCCGTTTAGCAGTTTCAACAAGTTTTCTTGTCTCTCATCGTAGGTTTTGCCAAATCGTTCCATCTTTCTGCAGAGATAATCTTGTGGCACTTATCATATATATATATATATATATATATATATATATATATATATATATAAAACAGCCTTCAATGGATGTGTTTCCCCCCCCCCTTCTTTTTCTCAGAAGGTTATTATAAATACAAATGGGACCGAAGCAGAATTCTTTGCAAAACAGGAAATGCTCTGCTCGTGTAAAGCCAGAGGTATACCACATCGCAGATCTGGTTGGGGAAATTCTCGACTTAAACATTGTGTGCAGTTAGAAAGACTTCATTTGCCTCATGCAAAAACTGTTGCAACCTCTAACCTTCACGAATCTCTCTCTTATCTTTTTTTTTTTTTTTTTTAAGATAGGAAGGGTGAGCCAAAGGCCCTCTTACACATTGCTCAAACACAGACACATACACACACACACACCCCCCTATATATCTGCTTCGTTGCTGGAGCAGGCTGCGTCCTGAAATATTCATAGGTGTGGTCACTCGGCTATGGAAGAATATTTATTTTTTGAGCAACCTGACCTCCGATCTTGCAACAAAAATCCCTCTCCACGTCTTCCGAGGCCTTGGATTGTCTTTGGAAAGCATCTTGAATATGCTTTGCTTTTTCTCCCCCTCTTCCCCATCGTCCTGACCGTGTGTCGGTTTAGATTAGAGAGGCAAGTCACCAGAACAGATTGCTTTCTTTCCCCCCTTGGTGTTTTCAAAACCCTTCCCTCACAAAACATCCTCCATTTCTTCATCCTCGAGTCCGTAAAGGAGAAAATATGGACACTTGGAAGATAATGGAGAGGCAGTTTGGCCTAGGGGTTAAGGCACCAGGCTAGAAACCAGGAGACGGTGAGTTCTAGTCCTGTCTTAGGCATGGAAGCCAACTGGATGGTTTTGGGCCTATCACCAGGAGATGGTGAGTTCTAGTCCTGTGTTCAGCATGAAAAACAGCTGGGAGATTTTGGGCCAATCACCAGGAGACTGTTTTTGTTTGGAGATAAATTTCTTTAAGAAATAAATTTCCTGGTATCCTACCCTTGAAAACGGAGGCTTGACAGACTTATCCCAATCAAAAACCAACTTTTCCTTAAACAAAATGAATTTTCAGCATCCTGTGGCCGTGAAACCAATGTTTCCCCATCTGGTTTAGAAGTTTACCTCAATCCTTGACAGCCGGGCCAACTTGCTAATGAGACCCTACGCTGAATTTATTTGGGAGACACAGGATTGTGAGAGATAAATGTCAGTTAGTTCCAGAAACATCAAATAGTGTTCTCTGAGAATTTGCCGAATTCTAGCAGGATTGAACTACAATGTGAATTTTTTGCTTGCTTCTAGCTTTACCAGGGATTTCTGCCGCTATTCTCAAGGTTTCAGTTTGATTAGTACTGTACCCATTTCACAGAAATATGGATTGAGTTTGAAAATAACAACGCAGCCAGGGGTGAAGATGAGGAAGATGAAGGGGTAAGAAAATAGGAAAACAGGGAGGACAACAACAAGACTTATCGGAATCTCATTGTATAGGATTTCAATGTGTAGGAGAAACAGGAAAACGAGATGATCAAAACTCATTTCATGGTGTTAGTTGTGCAGGATAAATAGGAAAACCACAAGATTATGGAATTTCGTCCTATAGCTGTCATGGCGGACCTATGACACATGTGCCAGAGGTGGCACGCAGAGCACACTCTGTGGGCACCGGTGCCGTCGCCAGCTGCTCTTCATACGCACCAGCCAGCTGGCCTTCACAGCCTGAAAACGGCCCCAAAAATGGCCGTTTTCCAGGGTCCTTTTTCAGGCCGTTTTCAGGCTGGTTTGGGGGGCGTTTTTTGCCCAAAATGGCCTAAAAATGGCCCCAAAACTGCCTGAGAAACAGCCCCAAAATGGCCTGAAAACGGCCCAAAATCACCCCAAAAATAAGCACACTGGGCAGCTGGTCTTTGGATTTCCAGCACTCCAGTGCGGGCACATTGGGGGGCACCTTCCGGTTTGGGCACTTGGTGCTGAAAAGGTTCGCCATCACCGTCCTGTAGGATGGAGTAGGATAAACGGGAGAACCGTGAGAATCGCGGAATTCCATCCAATAGAATTGAACAGAATGGAGAAAACAACAAGAATGATGGGATTTCACTGTATACGATTAATTGATTGGGACAAATAGGAAAACGGGGAGGATTTCCTGTGGATGCTCGGAGGAGAGAAGGGAGGGAAGGTCCAGGAAAGAGGAGCTCAAGGGACTTACCTAAAAGGAGATTGAGGAGAACTTCCTGGCCAGCCAAGGTGCTGCTCTTGACCAAGCAGATGAGGGTGCCTCCGATCCAAGGAATACCGTGCCCGGTGATGCCAATGAGGTTGACCATGGAGCGGGCATTGCCCCAGGCCGCTGAGTTGCTGGCACAGACCCCCAGCCGCTTGGAGAGGGAGATGTCGATGGCCAGCAAGGAATTGTAAGCGATGCCTTTGAAAGTGGGGTTCAGCTGCATGCAGTCTTCCTCCGGCAGCTGCTGAGATGGGCGCTGCTCCTTCGACCCCTCGCTTTGGGACGGGGCAGGGCCCCCCTGGCTGTTTGACCTCCGGGGCAGACTCCGAGGCTCCTGGGCACTTTTCAAGGGATGGCTGAGGGAGAGGAATTCGGTCCGGTTCAAGACGTTGTTCCGCTCCCGGGCCAACCTGGCTCGGTTGGAAACGGCTGGCATGGTGGCACGTTGTCTGTTAAAGTGGGGGGGGGGGGGAGGAAAAATTCAGCTGTGGAAGGGAAGGTGGACGGCAGAACAAGCCCCCCCTCCCTCCCTTGCTTCTCTGCCACTTAAGCCCGGGGTAGCCTTAGCATCCCCCTCCTCAAAAGTCATGAGGTTGGGAAGCTGCCCTAAACTCTAAATATAGACGCCCTGCTGGAGGGGGAAACCCAGCGATGGCCATAAACATTGGCTCTCCAAGCCCACCAAGCTTGGAAAAAGAGGGGGAGGGGGAGGGAGGGAGGAGGCGGAGTAGGGAATAATTGACAGCTTAATTAACCACTCTGGCACCTGAGAAAGGCCTGGGCATCCAATGGGTAGGAGTAGGGGGAGGGCGGACAATCAGCACAAAGGTTTGGTTGCTTTTAGGTTGCTGGCTTCCCACTTTTTGGCTGTTTCTTCTCCGGGATAAAGGGATGATAAAAAAAGGATGCAGATGCCACTCCGCCCCCTTTGAAACTCCCTTGGGCTCCAGGGACTGCAGATCCCATTCTCCCTGGCTGACAGGGCTGGAATAATGGGTTCTGGAGTCTGGTGGGTGGGTGGGTTTGGAAAGCAACTGCCTGGGGGAGGCAGCGAGGGGAATTCTTTTCTCAGCTGCCAGCAAGCTGATGAAGGGCCGGAGAAGGGAAGAGAGGGTTTTGCAGCTGTTTATTATATCCCCCCCCCCTCTTCATTGTTGTTGTTGTTGTTTGTTTTGGAGTCCTTTCCATTGCAGCTTTTAAATTAAATATGAATGGAAAGGGGAGAGGGTTGATGGGGGGGGGGGAATCTCATCTGCTGCTTTTTGCTGCCAGAAAGCAGTTTTGTCAGTAAAGAAAGGGAAAAAAATGGAGAGAGAAAGAGATGGGGGAAGGAAGGAAGGAAGGAAGGAAGGAAGGAAGGAAGGAAGGAAGGAAAAAAAGAGGGGGAAGAAGGGAGGGAGGAATGAAAGAAGGAAAAGCAGAGGGAAGGAAGAAAAGGGGGGAATGGAAGAAGGAAAAGAGGAAGGAAGGAAAAGAAGGGAGAAAAAGTGGAAAGAAGGAAGAAAGGGGGCAGGGAGGGATGGAGGAAGGAAGGAGGGAAGGAAAAAAGGACTCTGCCACACAGCATTATGATTTCAAGGTGCAGTTATGAACTGTTGACCCATTTGGAGTATGTTTACACATCTAATTCACCAGCTCAGCTCAATGCTGAGAAACCGCATCTGCACAATTTTTTCAAATATTGCAAAAGTGTTTTGTTTTCTTTTGTTCCATTTTGAGTTTGCACTGTGAAAACCCAAATCTGCTGGATTGGCTTCGTGGTCTGGTGCTTTGCCTCAACCCAGGAAAAGCCCTTTTTCAGTAGGCTGGTGGATGGATACAGATGAGAGGTTTTCCTTTATGGACTTGCCTGTTGATTTTTCATCCTGCACATCAAATGCCCCCTACCCTGGATTTTTTCCTGACACTCAAGGGGAGGGAGAGAGAGAGGGAGAGAGAGAGGGAGAGGGAGAGAGGGAGAGAGAGAGGGATGGGGAGAGAGGGAGAGGGGGGAGAGGGAGGGGGAGAGAGGGGGAGAGAGAGAGGGATGGGGAGAGAGGGAGAGGGGGGAGAGGGAGGGGGAGAGAGGGGGAGGGGGAGAGAGAGAGGGAGAGAGAGGGAGAGGGAGAGAGGGAGAGAAACACAATTCCAGGATGAACCTCTGTGCTCAAAACTGTTTGGATCTTTAGGTATTGTGGGAAGCCGTGAGAGAATAGAATAGAATGTGGAATATAGAACAGAATGTAGAACAGGAGTTGGGAGGGACCTTGGAT
Source organism: Thamnophis elegans (assembly GCF_009769535.1). NCBI lineage: Eukaryota > Metazoa > Chordata > Lepidosauria > Squamata > Natricidae > Thamnophis > Thamnophis elegans. The sequence continues at coordinate 39,662,146 of NC_045556.1, read as the reverse complement.
TTTAATGTTAGGACGGCTTTAGGCTTAAGATTTTCGCTGCTCCCTCCTCCCCTCCCCACAAAAAACTTTTCAAAGAAACAACCACACCCGCACTAGCCATAGGCAGGTGGTCCTCGACTTAACAACCGTCCGTTTGGTGACGGTTCAAGTCCCTTTCTTTCCAGGCCCACCGTAACTTCTCACAGTGACTAAATGAAGAGTCTTAAGCAGAAGACGATGGATAGTAAAAAAAAAAAAAAAAAAGTGGAGGAACTGGGAGATTTACAGCCTGCTGAACATTTACTCAGAGGCCCAACTACTCAGAGGCCTCCTAGTTGACATTTCCAAACCATCTCCAAGGGCAGCCCCAGAGAAAGCTCGTGGCAGTAGTCCAGCCGAGATATTCCCCCGAGGGAAAAACCCAAGAGTGAGACTTTAGTGTCCTTTTTTTTTTCTTGCTTGGGAGTGGGGGGTGGGGGCAACAAAGCTCATTCCGCTACCCTGTCACCCATAATAGGTAATTCTGCAAGGCTCCGAAACAGGAAGGGTCTTATCAGGGAAGATGTAACGTGCGCCTCTTCTAGAGTGGTTTGTTCCTCGTCGTTTCTACATAGAGACGGCCGCAAACTGGGTTTGTCTGGCTGTCGCTCTTCTCAGTTCAGATTTCCAAAGTGGAGGAGACAGGCTGTCACGGCTGCGGCCCAGGTCTATTTTGGTCCCGCAATCTGATCTCTTGGCCCAAGTCTATTTTCGCACCTTGGATATTTCCCAGTATACAAAATTCCAGGCGGTCGAGAATCCCCCAACCAGTTTTCCTTTCAGCCGCCTGAAACCAAGTTAGTCGGTAGGAGTTGGAGAACAAAAGGGGTGGGTGGGTGGGTGGGAGGGGGGGGGAATGTAAGAAACCAGATGATAATTCAGTATTTTGGATTACAGCTGCAATCTCTAGGCTGATGTATTACAAAAACGTAAAATACAATTCTGTGCGTTTGGAAGAACAAACTGTTTCAAAGGTTGGCCGTAGAGGCTTAAATCATTTTCAACATACATCACAGGAAGATGTGAATCTTTTCTATCCCCCTTTAGGCTTTTAGAAAATCTGCAAAATGTCCTTTGGGGAATGTAGGGGGGAAATCAAAGATGTGTGATATGCAGGAGCAGGGTGTAGGATATGTGGAAATCCTGTTGTGCTGTGTTCTTCTTCCTGTTTTACAACAATCTTTCTATGGGTTTAGAGTGTTAAAGCAGCCTATGCATTAAAATAGAGATATAGATAGATAGATGATAGATAGATAGATAGATAGATAGATAGATAGATAGATAGATAGATAGAGAGAGAGACAGACAGACAGACAGACAGACAGACACACACACACACACACACTCACGAGAATGGGTGGATGGATGGATGGATGATGGTGATAGATAGATGGATGGATGGATGGATAAAGAGAGTGGAATAATCCAAACATAGTGACTGCATTCGCACAAGCTAAGTTCCTTTGCTGCATTTGGAAACTAACCAATGAGAGAAGCAGCCTAGAACTTAGCAGAATCTTCCGGACAGTGAGAACAATTAACCAGTGGAACTCCTTGGCTCCAGAAGTTGTGGGTTCACCATCAATGGAGGTTTTTAAGAAGAGACCAAGGCAGCCATTTGCATTAAATGGGACAGGCTCTCCTGCTGGAGCAGAGGGTTCGCAATTCGCAATTTAATGAGTTTATATGCCGCCCAATCCCAAAGGACTCCGGGCGGCTTACAAATACGAAGTGAAATGAAATAACACATAGGGGGAAAGAACAAAAACAGTTTAAAAAAACACAACATACATTTGGCTTGGCTGGGGGTTTGGACCTGATTTAAAATCAGCAACCCCAGGCCTGTCGGAACAGCCAGGTTTGGTGACTTTTTGGAAGGCCACGAGAGTGGGGAGGGTCCGGATCTCTGCTGGTAACTCGTTCCACAGAGCCGGGGCAGCTACAGAGAAGGCTCTCCCCCGAGTGGTCGCCAGCCGGCATCGTCCGGTTGACGGCACCCGGAGGAGGCCAAGCCTGTGGGTTCTAATCGGACGTTGGGAGGTGTGTAGCAGGAGACGGTCTCTCAGATATCCTCCAAGGTCCCTTCCAATTCTGCAATTCTGTAATTCTGACTGGAAAGCAAAACCACCTGGCATAAGCCCAACTAGGGAAGGATGGATGCGCACCACAGCGCATGCTGCATTTGTATGTGCAGAGGGAACATAGAGTAATAGAGTTGGAAAGGACCTTGGAGGTCTTCTGGTCCAACCCACATCTCAAGCAGGAGTACCTATGCCATTTCAGACATATGGTGGCCCAGTCTTTTTCTTTAAAACTTCCAGTGATGGAGCACCCACAACTTCTGGAGGCAACTTCCGTTCCACTTCAGGTGCTTTGGAGAAGAGGCTGATCACTTGTCCTTTTGGGTTTGGGGAATGCTCTGTAACAACACCTGCACTGACAGAGGCAGACTCACAGCTCTCCTCCTGGGACCAAGTCTCTCTCCTCTCTCCCTCCCTCTCCCCTTCTCCCTCGCCCCCCCCCCCTCTCCTTGTTGAGTTTTATCTCAACCACCACATTCCATTCTGGCTTCTGTGCCCCACACCAGCTTATCACCAAGATCCAGGAGACCTTAAGTTGCCATTCCAGCTCACTCTGAATCGTGAGGGAGAAAAAATGCCATCCTTTTAGCTTGCCTTGCTTGCTGCCAACAGTGCATCAAGCGGTGGAATTGGGCCAAGGTCATGCAGCCAACCGAGGGGCACTAGGACCCAGCCGCCTCTTAATCCCACACCGGCACCACTCAGCCAGGCGCCTCCTCGGATTGCACACATTTGCACACATCCGCAGTCACAACTTGGAGGCAAAACAACAACAACAACACAACACAAAATACAACAAGATATATTCTACAAGGGAGATGGAGGGAATACAAAAGCGGAATTAAAACTATAATACCCAGCATTCCTCAAACTTGTGCTTTCAAAAGTGCTGCAGTTTGAAGATGGGGGGGAGGGAGGGAGGGAGGTTGGTCGCCCTTCTGTTCGGGACTCCTTGTCAGGATGCTCAGCCCAGAGGGGGGGTGACAGGTTGGCGTTCAGGATGGACTGCACCTATCAAGTTGCCAAGGAGGATAAAACAACCTGCTCACTGTGAGAGGCCCCGAAGTAGTGAGGGAGGGAGGGAGGGAGGAGGAGAGAGAGAGAGAGAATTAGAAAATTGATCAGAGAATTAAATTGGGGATAGATAGATAGATAGATAGATAGATAGATAGATAGATAGATAGATAGATAGATAGATAGATAGATAGGAGAGATAAGAACAGAATAACAGAGTTGGAAAGGACCTTGCAGGAAGGATGGATGGATGGATGGATGATAGATAGATAATGTTTTTTTCTTTTGCAAAAGTTTGGTCGCCGGTGCAGCCTTTCACCATCACCCCCTTCGCCTCTTTGCCCACCGCCCGCCTAGGGGTGGCGGGCAGGGAAGCTGGCGAGGGGTGCAAGCCCTGCGCAAAAGAGCCGAACCCCCAAGTGCCCGAAGCAAGGAGAGGCGAGGGCAAGGGCAACCGGGCGTCTGGATTGCGGCGCGCACCTGCCTAGCGTGCGACTGGGAAGAACGGGGCGCCGCCGCCGCCGCCTTTGCGCGGAAGGTGACTGCGGATCCAAGGCAGCCGGAGGCAGGCGCACGGGCTGCTCCCTAGGGAGAGAGAGGGGGGCCTCCCTTCTTCTCCCCCAGCCGGGGGGTGGCCAAAAGGTGGGGGCTGCCCTGAGACGACCTGCTCGTCAGGACCCCTCTCCAGTAGCCTTGGAAAAACAGCTGAAGGTGGCGCGGTTGGTGCGCAAGCCTTCCAGAGCAAGGCCGTCCGGAGATCCCCGGAGCTGGAGGAGGAGGAGGAGGAGGAGGAGGAGGCTGCTGCTCGTGGCTGGATGAAGGGCAGCGGAGGGACGAGCCAGCCAAGCCAGGGAACTGCCGGCGGCAGAGGCGGTCTCAAGGCGGCCAGAAGGAGAAGACGCACCGGCGCGCGGGTCCTCGATTCCTTGCGCTTGGCTCCCCCGCCGCCGCCGCCGGGGCTGGCCAGACGCTGCAAGGCGGCATCAGCAAGCCAGGCGAGGCAGAGGCTGGAGCCCGCGAGGAAGAGCAAGGCGGCTGCAGCTGCCCAGCTGCGGCGTTGGCCGGCTGCGAAGGACGCGGAGACGCGCAGAGACGCGGAGGGCGAAGAAGGAAGCGCCACCGGGGAAGGGGCGGCGAGGAGAAGCCCCTGCAGGGCTGCTGGCCGCCTCCCCCCCCACCCCCACTCCAGCGCCTCTTTCAGGTGGGGGCGCCTCCGCTTGGGGCGGGGGGGAGAACGCCACGGGCGGCGATTGTGAGGTGCGCCGCGCAGTCACCAAAGGCGCGATTGATGCGCAAGCCGGTGGCGGCGCCGGGGACACAACGAGGGTGCCCAGCAGCCGACGGTGGGGAGCCAGCAAGGAGCCTCAGACCCGGTTTTGGACGGGGGGGGTCAAGAAAGAGAAAGTAGACAGAAGGGGCGACCAAAAAAAACCACAAACCAAAAGAAAACCCAGAACCCGCCAGAGAAGGAGAGAGAAGGGTCCAAAACACGAAAAACATCAACCCACGAGAGAGAAGTTGGAATCAAACTTTTCCTGCCTGGCCTTCCAAGCACCCCGACTTCGCTTTTGGAGGAGGAGGAGGAGGAGGAGGAGGAGAAGAACGCCTGGGAGATTAGGTGGGTTAAGAGACTGGCCGCAAAAGAAAATTATGCGTGGCCGATTTCGATGAGCGTGTAAATGCTTTTTTTTTTGGGGGGGGAGATGAGGAGGTGGGGGGGTCTATTTGTCTACTGGTGATTAGTGGGGGGAAATGCTGGATACTTTAGAATCTCTGGAAACTTTTAAAAGAAGATCCTTATAATTTTTCACACTTTTTCCTGCCCAAAGGTGAGTAAAGGCTTGGGAACCCCCCCAGCACAATACCATCCTGGATAATTTGGAAGGTAAATTCTGAATTAATGGCTCCGAGAGGAACGTGTGGCCTCCATTCTCTAATTATTTTTTGGGTCCTTCCTACCATTTTGCGGATGTGACTAAAGAAATCTACAAACGGAAGGAAGGGAGGACAAATGATGTGTCTTCATGTAAGAACTCTTCGGAGGCCTCCAAGAAGGTCTTGACTGGGCTCTCACTAAGACAGCTTGTTTCTAAAACAGTGACTGTGCGTAACCTGGACTCTTAAACAGCAAACCCACAAATTGTGACCCACCTTGAAAACTAGTACAGATGGTATTGATAGATTTGGAGAGTCAAAACTGGACTTTGGATCATTAAAACTCCTGTAAGTTTTAGCAGCCTTTATTGATTGTGGCCCAAATCTATCTATCTCTCTCCCTCCCCCTCCATCTTTTTTTCTTTTTCCTTTTCTTCTTTCTTTCTTTCTCTTTCATCTACTATCATTCATCAATCATCTATCTTTTGTCTATCTCTATTTTCTCTATATATCATATATCTTATTATATCTCTTATTCCTCCCTCTCTCCTCTATCTATATCTATCTATCTATCTATCTATCTATCTATCTATCTATCTATCTATCTATCTATCTATCTATCTATCATCTATCTATCTATCTATCTATCTATCTATCTATCTATCCTCTTCCCCCCTCCCTCCCTCCCACTCCACCATTTCTTTTTCCCCCCTCTCTCTTTCTCTTTCTCATCTACTATCATTCATCATCAATCTATCTTTTGTCTCTCTGTTTTCTCTTTATATCATCTATCATTTATCTTATTATAGCTATCTTATCCATCCATCCATCCATTATCCATCAATTTTTTTGCCACTCATCATCAGGCAACTTTTAACCAGGAATTAGGTACTGCATGCTGATACACACACATGCACCCCTCCTAATATTTCCACTTAAATAAGAGCTCATCTCTTATTTTCCATTATAATTACAAAAGGGCAAACTTTCATTATTTAATTTTCATTTAATTCATTTGAGTGCTAATACTTATCCGTGTAACATTTTCAGCTTTTATTCTGTTCCTTCTACTCACGGTGAGCTGCCTAGAGTCGCCACTTGGCGAGATGGACGGCATATAAATTTCATAATAAATAAATCTGCAGGGCCAGAAAGAGAACTATGACTATTTACTGAGCTATTTTTGAATTCTGCTCCCCCCCCCCTTTCATTTACACCTGGGCAAATGTTTTTCAACAGCTGAAGAAAGAGATACATAAGAGACAATAGGTTAAATATGCCAAAACTTACCAATTTGGGCTTTTGCTTGGATGATGTTTGGAGAAAAAAAACCCTTTTGGCCGTTCCAAAAACAAAACCAAATTTATACTTTTTTTTTCCGCTCTCCCAAAGGGGAAGTTATGAATGAATCTCCCATCAGGAAGCGAAAACGTGAAGCCGTCACCGAGAAGCTAGAACCTAGAGATGAAAAAGAGGCATTTATTCTTCGCCTTTGTCTTGTTTTAAAAGATTAAAAACAGAACAGAAAGAAAAAAAGGGGGGGGAAAGAAGAAATATATCAAAGCAAAATATAAGGCCAGTTGATTGTAACTCACTGATCAGGGAATCAAAGCCAGCTGGAAACGGTCTTTACACACACAACACAAAAATCAAGGAAACTTGGATTACTGGACTCCTCACCTTCTGGCTTTGAAGCAAAAGTTGTTGATCTGACTCCGTGGCAGGAAGAAACTCACACCCCAGGGCAAAACCAAAAAAGTTTGATTTGTTCAGCCTGCCAGAAACAGGTTCAGGTCTCCTAATGAGAATGCGTCTTCTATCCTATGGATATCAGTTTTGAATTGACCGATGAGGAAGATTGTTGGTGCCTTTTGGCGATCGTGCTGGTACTTTGGGCCATGGGCTGCATCCAAAGCATCAGCTGCAAGGCAAAAGGCTTTCGGGAGAGCATCACCGTCCTGGAGATCAAGACGTCCATTGACCCCGTCCCCACCAACATCGACGAGTCGTCCAGCGTGGTGTTGAGGTACCGCACCCCGCATTTCCGCGCTTCGGCTCAAGTCCTGTTGCCTCCGGTGCCCAAAAAGGAGACCTGGATTGTAGGGTGGATACAGGCGTGCAGCCACATGGAGTTCTACAACTATTATGGTGATCATGGCATGTAAGTGGCTGGGCTTTTGGGGGAGGGGAGAGATGGCAGTTGAACAGGGTCGGCTGGACTAGCACCATTGCAAGCCAGGCTGCCTCTCTGCAGGGTTTTTGGCAGGATATAATTTGGGGTTTATTTAAAGGGTGGTGCAGTGTTTCTCCACCTGACCAACTTTAAGAATTCCCCAGCCAGCATGCTTTAAGAAGTGTGGACTTCAGGTCCCAGCATTCTCCAGGCAAAATGCTTTAAAATGCATGGGCTTATCAGAATTCCGCAGCCAGTATGCTAGGAATTTTGGGAGTTGAAGTTCACACAGCCCAAAGCCTAATGCTGATTGGGGAATTCTAAGAGTTAAAGTCCACCCCCTCTTCAAGTTGCCCAGTTGTTGAGAAACCCTGGTTTGGCGTATTGTGCAACCCCAGAAAATCTAGGTTTAGTGTGTGGAAAAGAGTGTGGAGGGTGGGACACAGACAGAGAGAGTTTTGCACCATCGGCATATTGTCGTGTTAACTTCCTCTTGGTTTACAACAAGAAACCTCCGGAGGAACCAAAGTGACCGAGAATCCAAGAATCACCCCTGCCAAAGCCCATGAAAACTCACAACTCTACAACAGAGGCCCAGATTCCCCCTCCCATTTCACGGAAGGGCAAACAGAAGATCAGGCAAAATGAGAATATATCTCAAAGTCCCCCCTACTGGATCATTCCAGGCTGGAAATTTGTAGATACCCTCTTTGTTTAGACTTTTAAACAGGGGTGAAATCCAGCAGGTTCTGACAGGTTCTGGAGAACCGGTAGCGGAAATTTTGAGTAGTTTGGAGAATCGGCAAATTTCACCTCTGGCTGGCCCCAGGAGTGGGGAGGGAATGGGGATTTCGCAGTATCCTTCCCCTGCCACGCCCACCAAGCCACGCCCACAGAACGGCTAGTAAAAAAAATTGAATTTCCCCACTGCTTTTAAACCTTGGGCCTTTGTGTTGAACAACGTGTTATCTTTATCTTTTTTTATAATTTTATTTATCACCATTTATCATGATCTTCCTAAAAAAAAAAGGTCAGGTTTTATTTACAAAGGGCCGAATCTGAAATCTTTTCAAGTGCCCCAAAATGGTTTGTGCATAAAAATGCAGTCCCTCAGTCCCTCCCTGAGTCCATAAGTTCATTCTCACTTTCACAACTTAAGTTCCTTATTCTCATCTGGCTTTCTCTGTTTTTTGTTTTTTAACTGAATCACTCACCCTCTCTTTCGTTCGTTCTTTGTAGGAGGCCTCCTTTGAGGCTGGTTCTGGCTACATCTTTTGAGATATTTCTCTCGTCCTTCTTAACTTGTCAGGGAAAGAACAGACAGAAACACAAACACTTTTAAGGATGGTGGTTTTTATGCCCAAACATTCATGACAGGCAGTCTTAGACATACGGCCACAATAGATGCCCCAACCCTTTCCTGCAGTGAGTCATGGTTGTTAAGTGAGTCTGGCTCCCCCATTGACCTTTGCTTGTCAGGTCGTAAAAGGGATCACGTGACCCCGGGACACGGCAACCACCATAAATATAAGCTCAGTAGAAGATCATAGGCTTGGAAGGGACCTTGGAGGTCCTCTAGTCTAGCCCAACTTTGATTTGATGGCCGGAGATCTTACATCCCTGATGGTGAACCTATGCCACGAGTGCCAGAGGCGGCACACAGAGCCCTCTCTGTGCCCATGGACGCCGCCACCAGCTGCTCTCCTCATTTTCAGCACGCACAGGCACGCCGGCCAGCTGATCTTCACGGGCGCCGGAGCACCCGAAGACTACCCAAAAAAGGGCTGAAAACCAGGGGTTTGGGGCACAAAAAACAGCCATACCAGCCAAAAAACGGGGCACGTGGGCACCAGCTAGCTGGTCTTCGGGTTTCCGCAAGAAAAACAGGGGGGCACCCCCTTTTGACCCCAGGAGGCTTCAGGGAGGCCTGCTAGCATCAAAATGAGGTGGGGCGCCACACCTCCACCCTGTATTGGTGCCAGCAGGCCTCCCTGAAGCCTCCTGGAACCAATAATGGGACACGGGGGGGGGGGCATTGCAGCCCCACACCTCTTGCACATGCCTGCCACCCCCACCACCCCGGCAGAGTCTGTACTCGTCTCCCGGCACAGACCCAAAAACCAGCTGGCTGGCAGGAGGCCTGTGCGCACGCGCATTGGAGCTGACCTGGGCGACCGCTCGCCTGCCGTCAGAAACGGCTCCACCTGCCATAGCTTTGCCATCATGGGCCCATCTGCTCCTTAACAGACCTGGCCCTCTCTCTGTTGCCTGATGCTCGCAAAAAACAGTCAACGACATCTTTGGGCAGTCAGTGCTGAAAAGGTTCACCCCCCACCACCGCCTTCTCTCGTTCTGGGCCAATGGCTATTCAAGGTCATCTTGTAAAGCGTCAATGAGGGAACCCCCACAACCTCTGGAGGCCAGCCGTTCCCCTGGTGAATTGTGAGATGAATAGAATTCTCCTCCGAGATGTTTCCATCGGTTACTTCCCCTCCGGCCGTCTAATGCTCTGGGGAAGAGGTCGGCCCCTCTCGTCCTTCTGACAGACCCTCAAGCACTGGAAGGAGGCTACCTTGCCACACCTCCCCTTCCTCTTCGTCAGAACGGACGCACATAGTTGCCATCACAGCCTCCATCCCTCTCGTCATCTTTCTTGCTCTTCTCTGCACTCTTTCCAGGACCTCAGCATCATTTGGGTACATAATTTGTAATTTAATGAACTTATATGCCGCCCAATCCCGGAGGACTCCGGGCGGCTTACAAAATACGAGATAAAAATAAAATAACAAATAGGGGGAAGAGACAAAAACAGTTTAAAAACACAACATACATTTCGCTTAACTGGGGGTTGGACCTGATTTATAAATCAACAACCCCAGGCCTGCCGGAACAGCCAGGTTTTGGTGGCTTTTTGGAAGGCCGCGAGAGTGGGGAGGGTCCAGATCCGTGGGGGTAGCTCATTCCACAGAGCCGGCGCAGCTACAGAAAAGGCTCTCCCCCGAGTGGTCGCCAGCCGGCATTGTCCGGCCGACGGCACCCGGAGGAGGCCCAGCCTGTGAGTTCTTATCGGCCGTTGGGAGGTATGTAGCAGGAGGCGGTCTCGCAGATATCCAGGTCCAGGGCCATGTAGGGCTTTAAAGGTAATAACCAGCACTTTGTAGCGCGTCCAGAGACCAATAGGGAGCCAGTGCAGCTCGCGGAGGATGGGTGTAACATGGGTGTACCGAGGTACACCCGATATCGCTCGCGCGGCTGCATTCTGCACCAACTGCAGTGTCCGAACACTCTTCAAGGGCAGCCCCATGTAGAGCGGGTTGCAGTCATCGAGCCTTGAGGTGACGAGGGCATGAGTGACCATTTTAAGTGCCTCCCAGTCCAGATAGGGCCGCAACTGGTGCACCAGGCGACCAGACAGCCATTTGTCTGACTTGGTATATCTTCTCCTGCCTGAGAGGGGGTTGGACTAGGAGACCTCCAAGGTCCCTTCCAGCTCTGTTATTCTGTTCTCTGTTACCCTGGGATGCAGGAAATGCCTTACCATTGCCCTCAAAGCCCCTGTGGGCACTCTTCCAGTCTTACCTAGCTAGGAGCTCAAATGATGATTAGCTTACTATATCACGCTGAGGCATGGCAGGAATGCTTGAACCCGGACACCTGGCTGGCTGTTAGCACAGGAAGTAAAAGAGGAAGCTTGCTCTGAGTAGTCCGGCCTTACCAGCGCAAGAGCAGGAAAGGAAGTTGAAAACAGCAGGCGTTAAAAAGAAACAGCCATCTGCTGAAGCAGATTAGGTCTTTTTTTTTTTTTTCTATTCAAATTGGGCCTTTAAAAAAAAAAAGAGACTCTAGAAAGAGCATGAAAGCCTCTTGGTGCGGGTGAAGAAGGGTGAAGAAGGAGAGGGCAAAAGTTGCCTTGAAACTCAACATTAAGAAAACTTAAGATCATAGCATACAGCTCTCTCAATTCCTGGCAAATAGATGGGGGGAGAAATGGAGGACAGGTTTTATTTTCCTGGGCTCCAAGATCACCGCAGATGGGGACTGCAGCCAAGAAATTAATCCACTTGCTCCTGGGGAGGAAAGCGATGAAAATCTAGGCAGCCTACTAAAAAGCAGAGACGTCACCCTGCCAACACGAGGGCATCTAGTCAAGGCTAAAGTTTTCCCAGCTGCAATGAATGGCTGTGAAGGTTGGATCATAAGAAATAGGCCAGTCCTGGAGTCTGGGGAAGGCTCTGATGATGAGGGCTGTATGTCCGAAGCAGAGAGGGGGCCAGGGCCGTCTGACAGTTATCAGCTGCCTTCAGAGTCAGACATCAGTGAGGCAGAAGAACAGCTGGAGCCTGTTCTCAGTGTGCGCATGTGCTGAGTTGCCAAATGGAAGAGCTAAAGAACAGGGGTGGACTTGGGAGTAAGGCCACAGGTGGACAATGAATGGGGAAATAAAAGAGGAGCAAAAGGGGAGGGGAGTTTTCAGGAGACAGTTAGTTTAATTAATTGGTTCGTGACTCTCCGAGGCTCCTTGCCAAGTTCTGCAGATGTCGGCCTGGCAGCTCTCCAAGCCAGAGAAGGTCTGTGACTGTAAATCCTCCCTTGAAAGACTGGATGTGAATGAGCAGAATCCACAGTCAATTAATAAAAAGGGTTTTTTGTCGTGAGAGGGAGTCTCCTTCAGGCTCTTGGGAGGCCTCGGTCAGAATAGAGGGAGAAAAGACAGAATATAAATTCCCAGTTGGAGAGCAGATGGAAATTGCATTTGGAATTGCGCTCGCCCATCGGTCGGGGCCTACGGAAGGGCCCCCTTTTTGCCTATGGGTTCCTGTTTGGAGCTGCACGTATTGGGGGGAAATACCAGAATAACCACCCAAAAGAACCACGCCATCCTTCCTGGCCCCTCGGTCTCAGCCCCGGCAAGGCCTAAGGTCTCCAAAGGGTCATTCAAGAATCCCAAACGTGGCTTGATTGGCAGCCGAAAGACCCCCGTTTCCTGATGAATGCAAACCAGACTTCCTTAAATTTGCAGAAAGAGATGATTTTGTCAGATAGGCGACCAGGCGAAGGGCTTTTACTTCCGCAGATGTGCAGGCAAAAGGCACGGGGGGGGGGGGAAACCGACTCGCAGACCTATCAGGCAGGCTCTGCGTGGGCTCGCGAAAGGCGGTGGGGTGGGCCCAGCTGTTTGGTTGCTACAGCCTTGAGTGAAATAAACCACGATGCTCCTTCTTGGAGGCCGCTAATGTTCACTTGATTTCCAGGCGGCAAGCAACCGAGGATTATCTGCAGGTCAAGGAAGGCCCCTTGCAGGGGAGAAGGGACATGGCAAGCAATTGCAAGGAGGAGGAGGAGGAGGAGGAGGAGGGCTGGTTAGCCAATGGCCGCACCTTTCCTGACCTAAGAGCTTGGCCCGAAAGGCATCGGCTTTCCTGAGCAGCCGCCTCAGATGCTCCAAGTAGTTTCTTATTTATCTGGCATTTCTTTTATTTATTTAGCAGGTTGCTTGCGGAAGCTCACGGAAGCTTCTGCCTTTCAAATAACACCTGAGATATTTTTTTTAACGTCCCTCAGGTTTTGACGCACTCACACGAACACACAGACACAAACAAAAACAATATATCCATCCATCCATCCATCCATCCATCCATCCATGTCATCTCTCTATCTGTCTCTCCATGCATCCATCCGTTTCTCCATCCAACCATCCACCATCCCTCTCTCTCCAGCTCAGCTGTCTACCAACCTATCCTATCTATCCGTCTATCTCTCCATTCTCTCCCTCCCTCCCTTTCTTTCTCTCTCTCCCCCCGCCTCCTCTACCCAAAGCACCTCAGGACAAGAAGCAACGGATGGAAACTAGTCAAGGAGAGAAGCAAACTAGAACTGAGGAGGAATTTCCTGACAGAAGAACTGTTCACCAGCCGAGCGACTTGCCTCCAGAGGTTGTGGGTGCTCATGACTGGAGGTTTTTAGAGAGAGATTGAACCACCATCTGTCTGGAATGGTTTAAGGTTCCCTGCCTGAGCACGAGAGGACGAGAGAGGAAGCGCTCCAAGGTCCCTTCCAACTCTGCTCTTCCATTCTACGCTCTTATCATCTATCCACCCTCTTCTCTTCATTTGTTTGTAACCTTCCGTTGGGCAAAGGGATGCATCCCACCACATCAATTTTCAAAGCTTCACTAACTTAAGGAATGAGTCCAAAACTTGGGACCGTGACTTCTGTGGGGTTGAAATTTGACGGTCCTGATTGTCCTTTTGCTCCCTGTCCGCATCCTACAAGGAAAGTTAATGGGGAAGCCGGTGGGAAGTCAAACATGGCTTTTTAATGGCCCAGCCATAATCATTCCATCTCTCTCTGTTTAATGACTCAACAAGTCATGGGTTCTCTATATTGTCTCTGTGTGTTACACAATATATAGTATGTATACAGTGTGTACATATGGTTTATTTTAACTCACCTAAAAATTATTGAATTGTGGTCTGGCGTTCCTATTGCATCACACCCTGCTTTGGCTGATTGATTATATGCCATCAAATTCTGGTTTTCATTCCTAGCGGCTGCATGGATAGATTTGTCTACGATCCATCTCCTAACCTGCTCTTTCCAATTTCATGCTTTGGTTAAACAATGCTTATTCAATAAAGCTCAGTTGGTTGGTTGGGTTGATAAGCCGACGAAGCTGCAGTAAACCACATTTTTTGAAAACATGGGGCGGGCTTGGCTTCACCAAGCAGGTTACGTAAACAAACAAAGAAAGAAAGAAACTCCGAACTGAAACAGATAAGCCTCGGGATTGTTTGGTGTTTTGCGGGAAATGGGCAGCATCTCTGCCCTGCTAGGAATCTAAAAAAGAGATCTCCACGGATCGCAGGGAGGAACTAAAACAGGACTTTGATTTTGAAATTAGTTTGGATCATGAGATGCAGAAAATAGGGGAGTCTCTGAATTTGCAAAGCCCACTCTTGAATATTTCTTTTCTTTTGTTTTTACCTTGCTAGCAAACTAAGAGGGAAGCTGCAAAGTTTCTGGTCCCAGTTGCAGTTGTGAGTCAAGGGATTCTGTACTTATGAAGTAATCCCAACATAGTGGCTGTGTTTGAACAAGCGAAGCTTCTTGGCTGCATTTAGGAACTAATCAATGAGAGAAGCAGCCTAGAACTAAAGGAGAAATTTCCTGACTATGAGAACAATTAAATCAGTGGAACGACTTCCTTCCAGAAGTTGTGGGTGCTCCCATCACAAGAAGAGATTGGACAGCCATTTGTCTGGAAGGGAGTAGGGTTTTCCTGCTTGAGCAGGGGGTTGGACTAGAAGACCTCCAAGGTCCCTTCCAACTCTGTTATTGGGCTATTCCGAGTCTTCCAGTTTGTTACTTTTTCAATCGAAATTGAAAACTGGAGAGAAGAACATTGAATGTAGAATGGGGATCCAGATTGGGAGCCTTCCGGTGCATTACTTTTTCTGTCCAGACTCAAGTATCGTTTGCACCCACGGGCACGTACGGGCTGAAGCTTTTGTAAACCATTGTCCTTTGAAACAAATGAAACGTCTGGTGTCATCTGGGAAGCTATTTTGAGGTTTTGATGACGAACGGAGAACCACTTCTTTGCAAGGCGCATCGCTTGGCTTTTAGCCACCCCTCTGGATGGCTCTCAAAGAAGATTACGGAGGTTGAGAAGATGAGTCTCTCCGTTACTGTAGGCTAGTTTGTTTGACTGTAGTTTGCTGAGTAAACCACCATTGGTGGTTTGACTCCATCCATTCAAGACACAACTGAACCAACAACGTGCTTAGGACAGTGTCTGATATTAGCCGATGCGTGTTCAGTGAAGGTCGGGGTTTCTCACCTACGACCCATGGATTCCAACTCCCAGAATTCTCTTCTGGTGGCTGGAGGATTCTGGGGGTTGAAGTCCATGTGTCTTAAAGTTGCCAAGGTTGACAAACATTGATCAAGACGGCCCTTATTCGCCTTCAGGCTCAAAGGTAGCAAGTCTTTCAAAGCAATTTGTAGTCTTCAAATTATTGAGTCTCAAATTTCCAATGCCGAACAAGACAGTTAAATGAGTCCCCCCCACACCATTTTACGGCCTTTCTTGCCACAGTTGCTAAGTGAATCGCTGCAGTTGTTAAGTTGGCAACACCGCTGCTAAGTGAATTTGGGTCCTCCACTCACTTGTCCAAAGGCCGCCAAAGGGGGCCAGGTGTCGATGCAACCGTCATAAACACGAGTCAGTTGCCAATCTGAACTTTGATCCTGTGATGATGGGGGGGGGGGATACTTCAGTGGTCGTCGTAAGGGTCCTACGTCACTTTTTGCACTGCTGTTATAACGTGGGTCACTAAATGAATGGTTGTAAGTTGAGGACTGTCTGTATTTCTGGGGAACTCAAACCGATTTGTATCTTATTGAACAATCCCAGGAACAATCCCAGTGATTTGTTGGGTCCAACTGAGCTGCCTTCTTCGGCCGTTGTTGTGGCCCCCCAGTGGAGCTGGCAGCAGAGTGAGGAGTTTGGGGAGGAAGATGGGCCAGTCCTGGAGCCCGGGGAAGGCTCTGATGAGGGCTCTGTGTCGCAGGCAGAGAGGGGGCAGGGCCTGTTCCCAGTGTGCGCATGTGCAGAGTGGCCAGACGAAGAAGGGAAGAGCGAAAGGACAGGGGTCAACTTGGGAGGAAGGCCACAGGTGGACGGTGAATGGCCCCTCCCAGAGGGAATAAAAGAGGAGCGAAAGGGGAGTGGAGACCATTAGTTTGCTTAATGGGTTCGTGACTCTCCGCGGCTCCTTGCCAAGTTCTGCAGATTTTATGCCTGGCAGCTCTCCAAGCCAGAGAAGGTCTGTGACTGAAAATCCTCCCTTGAAAGACTTTGCTGGAGGCGAAGGAGCAGAATTCACAGTCGATTAAGAAAAGGGGTTTTTGTCGGGACCAGGAGCTTGTTTCGTGCTCTCGGAAAGCCTCGGTCAGAACAGTCATCTTCATGCTGACCTTCTTCTATTGAATGCTATGAATTCTATGATTCCAAATTTTAAAACCTTCTTCAATCTGCTCCTTCTTTCTCACTTTCCACCCAGGTCAAGTTGGGAGCTTCCTGAACTCCTGGAGGGCAAGATCCAAGCCATCAGTGACTCAGATGGGGTCAACTACCCCTGGTATGGGAACACCACCGAGACATGCACCATCGTAGGTCCCACCAAGAAGGAAGCCAAGTTCACCATCAGCATGAATGACAATTTCTACCCCAGCGTCACCTGGGCGGTCCCGGTGAGCGACAGCAACGTGCCCAAGCTGACTTGCATCCACCGGGACCAGAGCTTCACCACCTGGCTGGTGGCCACCAACACCACCACCAACGAGATGGTCATCCTGCAGACTATCAAGTGGCGGATGAAACTGGGCATCGATGTGGAGCCCAGCCATCCTCTCGGGCGCCGGGCCAAGCTGAGGGAGCCCTCTGCTCAGGAGCAGCCCCAAGTCCTCAGCAAGAACGAGCCAATACCACCCAGTGCCCTGGTCAAACCCAACGCCAACGATGCCCAGGTCCTCATGTGGAGGCCCAAGGACGGGCGCCCCCTAGTGGTGATACCCCCAAAGCATCGGTAATCGGAACCCCCCTGTGGCAAGGGGGGGGGGTGGACAGAGCAACGGAGAGGGGTGAAAAAAAAAAGAAAAGAAACACTTCGTATTTAAGAGAGAGAGAGAGAGAGAGAGAGAGAGAGAAAATCAGCAAAAACAGAGGTGCACTTTTAAACTCATTTATCAGAAAAAAACAAAATGCAGCCATTCTGCCTTGTCCCATCAGAACGGATCTCACTGTGCTCGCCAAGGTCAACTTTAAGGACTGCCTGCAAGATTTCTAGCCTGGGGGTGTGGGTGCGTGTGCGGGGAGGGGGAGCGGGTTGCCTGACTCCTGACGTCCCGCTCTGACTTCCAGGTTTTTAAAAAGTCGCTTTTTCCTCCCTTTGGTGGTTTTATCTGCTGTTCTGTCTGGTGGGCTTAAGGCTGGCCGCTTCCAGAGAAAGAAAGAAAAAGTGGGTTTTATTTGAAGGAGGGACGGAAGAGAGGGGTGGAGAGGCGTCGGTTGGGAGGGAGGGAGGGAGGAAGGAAAGAGAAAAAGGAGGGAAGGAAGGAGAGGGGAAGGAGGGAAGCAAAAGGAAAGGATGGATGGATGGAAGGAAGGGTGTGAGGGGGGAAAGGGGAAGGAAGGGAGAGAAAGAGAAGAGGAGGAAGGGAGGAAAAGGGAAAAGAGGACAAAAGGAAAGAAAGGAAAAAGCAAAAGAATGGATGGATGGAAAGAAGGGTGGGAGGAGAGAAAGTGAGGAAGAAAGGAGGAAAGGGAAAGAGAGGGAGGGAGGGAGGAAGGAAGGAGTGATTGAATGCGGAAGAGTTCATGGTACACAAACGTGGACCATGGGTTTCCGTGGACCAGGGCAGGGATGAAGGGTTGAAAGTGGTGCCTGTTCCATTTTTGGTTTTTCCCCCCTAAAAGCCAAGTTGTGCGGCCTTACGTCGACCTTCGCTTTTCGTTGCCAAACATTTGCCTTAATCTGCATTTGGGTCTCCATAAGCCTGGCAGGGAGAAGGGAGGTGTGTGTGTGTGTGTGTGTGTGTGTGTGTGTGTGTGTGTGTAAAAACCTAGAAGGGATTGTGTTCTCTTTTTCTGTTTAATGTGTGTGGCAGAAGCTTTCCTGTAAGGGGGATTGGAGTTGTCTAGAAAGACACTCCTTCCTTCTCCCCCCAAACACCCTGTCTTGTTTCTGTTACCGGTTGAGCTCATTTCGTCCTAAACCGCATCATTTAACAGTAACAGAGTTGGAAGGGTCCTTGGAAGTCATCTGGCGAGACCTGCACTAGGGATTCAAACCGCCGAACTGCCGACCTTTCAGATCGACAGGCTCAGGGTCTTAGCCACTGAGCCCCCAGGCCCTTTTCTACAGTCTCTCATCCCATTGTCGATTTAATGTGTCCTATGAAATGCTGACAAAGGGTTCGATATCCCAGTGGTTTTTCATTTCCTATTTATTTTGTTCACTGTTTTTCCTCTAAAAACCACGACAACACTTCCAATTTCCTTTAAGGGGTACTTCTTTCCCTTTAATTAAAAGATTCCGGCTTCAAAATCCCCCCCCCCCCCCGTTTTACAGCTTCACGCCAAGCAGAGCCGAGATCTTGTGGATTTGCACAGAGCAAAAGAGCCCTTGTTTGTTTTTTTATTGAAAAGGAAAAAGAAGAAGAAGGGGAGGGAATCCAAGTGGGAAGCCTCTCCGCCATTTATCATTTGGCAGAATGAAGATCTGGGGTGCAGAACGATTAAAAGATAGTTTACCGCTCACTGTGCCCAAGTAGGAAGGCGATGGGTGATGGATGCAGACCAGGCGAGAACAAACTTTGAGTTAACTAATTAATTAATGGTGGAAGTGATAAACGATAAGCTGGACTTCCTTCTGGGTAAATGTTACAAGAAGAATACAGAAATATGCAGAATATTTTGCTTTGCTGAGGACAAGAGCACAGGGAGAAAACTTAGCATGTAAAAAAAATCAGTGTGAACACAGAAACGTCAGCTTAAAACTTGGTTTATTGTTTGCTTGTTGCCAACGATGCCTTGGGGGATTTTGAGAAGATGACGTTTTGAAGCAGATAAATATTTCTAGCTCGATAAGAGAAATAAACGGGGCTGTGACCTAAAAACAAGAATATCTGCCCCTTAAAAAGAAGGAAAGAAAGAATGATGCCCCCCCTCTCCCCCGCCTCTGCACGGTGTGGTTCACAGCCTCCAGCTGGAAGTCAGAAGGCCGACAGACATGGGGGGAAATGGCTGGCCTTGGAGAGCCCCGAATATCTACGTCCCTGGTGGTGAAGCCATGGCACGCATAGAGCCCCCTCTGTGGGCAGGCACGCCATCGCCAGCTGGTTTTCTGCACGCGCCGGCCATTTCCAGCGTTCCGACACACGCAGAGGCCACCTGGCCAGCGCGGCTACACGTGCCAGAAACCAGAGGACCAGGTGGCTGGCTGGCATGCGCCTGTATACCGGCCAGCTGATCTCTGGGTTTCTGGAGCTGATGCATGCAGAAAGACCAGCCGGCACGCCGGAAACCAGTTTCTGGGGTTTCGGGATTTCAAGTTTCCAGGGCTGCGGCAAACATGCGCGCACATTCATTCCAGTTTGGGCACTTGGTGCCATAAAGGTTCGCCATCCCTGATCTAGGTTCTTTGTTAGGAGACCACAAGGAGATCTCGGGCTGGGAAATGGATATTGCAAGTAGTCCTTGATTTACAACTGACTCATGACGATGGCGGTGTCCCGGGGTCATGTGATCCCCTTTGGTGACTTTCCGACAGTCAGAGTCAACGGAGAAGTCAGATTCACTTAACAACTGTGGCAAGAAAGGTCGTAAAAACGGGAGAAAACTCATGGGACAAATGTGGCCGTAAGCCGAGGACTACCTGTCTATATCTATCAATCAGGGCTCTTTGGGAAGAAGTTTGTTTGTTTGTTTGTTTGTTTATTATTTATAGGCCACCCTTTTCCCTGAGGGGACTCAGGGCGGCTTATAATTTGTGGGGAGGGGAATACAAGACAAGACATGAGACAGTACATAAGTAAAAATAGAACACAACATTCATTCATCATTCGGGTGGGGACGGAATTAGAATCTTTATCCCCAGGCCTGACGGGCTAGCCAGGCCTTGAGGGCTGTGCGGAAGGCTTGGACGGTGGTGAGGGTGCGAATCTCCACGGGGAGATCGTTCCAAAGGGTCGGAGCTACCACCGAAAAGGCTCTCCTCCGCGTAGTCGCCAGTCGGCACTGGCTGGCGGATGGAACTCGGAGGAGGCCTAATCTGTGCGATCTGATGGGTCGTAGGGAGGTAATTGGCAGGAGGCGGTCTCTCAAGTACGCAGATCCACTACCATGGAGGGCTTTATGGGTGGTAAGTAGCACCTTGAAGCGCACCCGGAGATCAACAGGTAGCCAGCGCAGCTCGCGGAGGATAGGTGTTATGTGGGCGAACCGCGGTGCGCCCACAATCACTCGCGCGGCCGCAAGTTGCAAGAACAGAGCCCGGTTTATGCCTGGCATTATGGGCAGCCAAATGAACTTGGCAACTGAATGCTGACTTGAGCTTCAGGGGCACAGTTTAATTTAAAGAGGCCGGTTGCATTTTCAGCACACACCAGTCTTTATGCCTCCTGGCTATTTCAGAAATTAATTAACGGTAATCGCGTTTGTGTTGCTAGAGACACGCAGAGAGGGTGCAGCTCGCCCAACGCCTGCGGAAAACACCGGGAGAGATTGCAGCGAGGCGGTATAAAGGAGATTAACTTCCCAGGAAATCTTAGGAAGCTGCCTGTGCCTCCCTGTGCAAAGCTTGGGAAACCACGAATTAGCTTTTCCTCTGGGCCGGATTTTGGAGGCAAAAAGAATCTGGGCTTGAAGGTCTATTCTGTTCTAGATTTCAAAGAGAAAGAGGGAACGTGTCCCGATGCCAGTTCTCCATCCTATGGTTTTCTACTGTTTTTTTTAAAAAGAGTAAAGTTAGAGTAGGTGCATTCTTTTTGTAAAATATATATATTATAATTCAGTTGGTTCTTTGCAATGCTGTTTCTGCACAAAACATGCCTGAGAGACGTTTCCCACAATATTGTAGCAGTCAGAAATGACCATATTCTTGGTGAAAATAAACACCAGGGGAGTTTAAAGACCAGCGAGCACTGATAATATTAATTGCTTGACAATATTACTTAATTTGGTAACGATATGTCTGCAAGAAAACAAACCAAGTTCAGGGATATTGTAGATAAACCAGAAGCAATTCCCGCTCGCCAGGGCTGATGAGGTTACCTAGTTGGGTCATGAAACATCTGCAAGAAAAAAGAAAAACCAAGCTCAGAACTACCGTGCATTAAAAAAAAAAGCAGGAAGCAAGTCACACCCACTAGGGCTGATGCTGTTCCCTAGCTGGTTCATGAAACGTCTGTAAGAAAACAACCCAGTTTAGAGAGGAAACCAGGGTTCCCACGGTTTCAAGAACGTTGCATGCAAGGCTGTGCTAATTTAAAAAGCCTTCCTCTTCCATTTTCTCCCTCTTTCCAACTTTAAATTGAAATATCAAACTCGGGAGGGTTCAGGGATGATCTGATTTTTCCGGTTCTGGAGATCTCTGTTCCATTAGTGAATATCTCCTGATAGGACTTATTTGCTGATGTCCAGCTCCAAACATTTCCCTTCTGATTTAAACTCTCACAATGTCTTGTTCTGTCTTCGGAAACGATTCCAAACCATTGTCTTCTCCGTCTTTTGACCATCTTAGATACTTGAAGGCCACTTCCGTGTTTCTTTACCAAATTCTGTCTACTCAAATGCACTGAATACTCCTAAGTTTATTCTCCCAGGCTCCGTCTATCTTGTCCGTAGTTGGGTTTCAGGCAAGGATGATGTAGAACATTGGTGACGGCCACCACTACGGATGGGCGGTAGGACATCTTGAAGTGTTCCTCATAGGAGACTCCAGCTGCCCCCAGCCACAGCCGGGAGCTGGAGGGAAACCGTGGGGGTCTGTCTCACCATGGTTTCCTTCCTCAGAAAGGGGGCGGCCCTTCAGAACACTACAAAACCCAACAACCGCCTTCTCCGTCTTCTACAGAAGAGTGCAAAGTTCAGGAAGCAGAGGCTGACCTCATCCTGGAAATTTAGACATGGTTGGCTTGGCCTGAGGGGTTCTGTCCTTAGCCCTTAAAGCACGCTGGCTGGGGAATTCTGGGCGTTGAAGTCCTCGTCAAGCTGCCACGTTTGAGGAACCCCAGTAGATAAGGGTCAACCGCCTTCCTTCTCCTGGGTAAGAGGGATCCTCGCTGCATCACTGTGGATAGTTTTTGATTTGGGGAGGTGGAGCTGTTGAGCAAGACAACCCCTCCTCGGCCCCAGTTCACCCAGACAGGAGAAGGGAAAGAAGGGCCAAAGAATCCAGAAGGAAGGTGGGGTTTACGGGAAAGGAAAGAGAAAAGGATGCAACCACTTCCCCAACCAACCTTCTGCCTGGGTTTTGATTCAGCAATAAGAACTGTGTTTTTTGCAAAAATACTGTGAATTTATTCTGTGGGTGTGTGGGGTTTTGTTTTTTTAAGTCCCAGGAATGGGCACTTAATAAGAAGTGTTGAAATAATAATGATTATAATAAAAGACATCAAGGTGAAAAGAGGAATATTTTTGCTTTTAGGGAAATTAAATAAAAAAGAGGAATGTTTAAAAAGAGCAAAGAAATTAAACAGCATTTTTTTTTTCAAAAGAGGAACGGACTGATGTGATTTTATTTGTGCGAAAAACAAGGTGTGGAGGGGGGAGGGGAATCAAATACGGTGTCCTCGAATTACGACCATAACCGGGTCCAAAATTTCTGTGGCTAAGGGAGACGTTTGTTAAGCAAGTTTTGCCTCATTTTATGACCTTTTTTGCCACAGTTGTTAAGCGAATCCCTGCAGTTGCAACCAGGTCATTAAGTGAATCTGGCTTCCCCATAGACGTTGCTTGTCGGAAGGTTGCAATAGGGGATCCCGTGACCCCAGGACGCTGCGACCATCGTAAATATGAGTCAGTTGCCAGGCATCTGAATTTTGATTCCGTGACCCTGGAGAAACTGCAATGGTCGTAAGTGTGAACAACGGTCATAAATCCCTTTTTTCAGTGACTCTGAAACTTCAAACAGTCACTAAACGAACTGTCGTAAGTTGAAGACAACCTGTATCTGACGGGCATATCGTGGAGGAAAAGGATGGACGTGGAGAACGGCTGGTCCCGTACACATTCGACTCAAGTCCTACCTGTGACAGGTAAGCATCATCTGATGTTCGGGGGGGGGGGAACGACGACGAGACAATGGACATCAGAAAAACAGATGTCCGGATCGGAAGTGGCTCAGTGAAGGCTTTAAGCCAGGGGTTGGCAACCTTAAACACTCAAAGAGCCACAAAAGTCCTAACCGGAGCGCCCCCCCCCCCCCCCCCCCCGGCCCTCCGTTCAATTTTGGAGCCGACCGGAAAACGCGCCGTTTGCCATAGAGTCTCCTCCTAGCACGCCCTGCTCCCCCCCCCAAAAAAAACCAGAAGCTCCTTTCAAAATTGTACTGCCGACTGGCGACTGGAAGTCACAGCAGAGGGATAAAAGAGCCACAGGCAGCTCCAGAGCCACATGTGGCTCCAAATTGCCCACCCCTGCTTTAAGCCCACATCTGTCTGGGTGGCACCTGGAGGAGCTCAGCGTGGAGATATTTTGCAGGGTTAGAACCAGGATCTTCTCTGCAGCTGAAACCTGTTGGAGGTTGAGCCAACAATGCCGGGCATTTTGAGGGCCAGCAATCTTGGCTAGAGCCCCAATCTATTCCTGACACCATGACAAAGGCCCACACAAGACGTTCGACAACTGCCAGATAAGCCCAGCTCCTCTGCGATGCTTTAAGACTTCAGAGAATGGAAGGATCGAAAAATAGGACAAAGGGTCGAAATAGACCGATGGTTGACAAATGCTTGGAATGTCTTGTTGCTTCTTTATCATCCGGGTCTCCTTGGTGGCAAGTTGACGATATCTCTATTTGGAAATATGTACTCTGGAGCGTTGTACCAACGTGCCTGGAGTCATTGTAGAGGACAGCTGGCCACAGAAGGCCTGCAAATTTAAAAAACAAAAAACGAATTTATCCTCTTCCGTTGGACAAAGCCATTTCATCTTGCATACCAGAGATACTAACGGGAGGGGCCAAGGGATCCATAGAAGAGATTAACTCTCCGACGATAACTGGATCCCAGCCAGCTCAGCCAGGGAACCAGCTGCCAAAGTGGAATGCCTCTTGTAGCTCCTGGATCGGGAAGGATTGGAGAAAGGAACGCAGGGCTCAGCCACACAACCGCCGGTGTGGTTGTGTTAAAATACGCAGTCATGCCTTTGTTATGTTGGTGTTCAGGTAGGAAAGGGCAATGCTACGAGTTTATTGGAGAGGAGGAAGAAAGAAAGTTGTAAGGAGATGATTAGGAGGAAATTTAAGACTTCACAGCCAATAGTCACAAAAAAGGAAAGGACATTTATAGCGGACAGTTTAACTCTGGAATCCTAGGCTTGGGGGGTTCCTTGCAGACTTTTCATGACCCAACTATGGAATGTCATCAGTGCTAGAAGGGAGAGACTAACAGTTGTCAGCGAGCTGGCAGCAGATTAGGCCAGTGGGGAGGTTTGAGGAGGAAGATGGGCCAGTCCTGGAGTATGGGGAAGGCTCTGATGATGAGGGCTCTGTGTCGGAGGCAGAGGGGGGCCCAGGGCCATCTGACAGTCATCAGCTGCCTTTAGAGTCAGGCATCAGTGGGGCAGAGGAACAGCTGGAGCCTGTTCCCAGTGTGAGCATGTGCAGAGTGGCCAGACGAAGGGAGGAGCTAAAGAACAGGGGTTGATGTGAGAGTAAAGCCACAGGTGGACAATGAATGGCCCCTCCCAGAGGAAACAAAAGAGGAGCGAAAGGGGAGTGGAGTTTGCAGGAGACAAAATTAGTTTGCTTCATTGGTTAGTGATCTCTGAGGCTCCTGGACAAGTTCTGCAGAGATCGGCCTGTCAGCTCTCCAAGCCAGAGAAGGTCTGTGACCGTAAATCCTCCCTTGACAGACTTTGCTGGAGATGAAGGAGCAGAATTCACAGTCAATTAATAAAAAGGGGTTTTTGTAGGGACCAGGAGTCTCCTTCACGCTCTTGGGGAGCCTCGGCCAGAACACTAACCCCACAGTCTTCTAACACGCATGACGATGCCCAGTTTGGTTATGAGACGTCTGCCAGAAAATAACCAAGCTCAAAGGGCACTGAGGACCTCACTACCCCCCTCTTCCTCCCCACACAATTCTTTTGCGGTTGCAGAATAGTTTGTGTATCACAACTAAAAGGGCCAGCAGTGGATAAATATTAAGAGACAACCAGCCGCTGTCAGAAAAAAGTGACTATTATTTTGTTTGGGGCCTCGATCTCAAGAGGGCCCCTGAAAACCGATTAGGGGGCTTAAGATGCCGAAGGTGGAGAGCGACTGAAATAGGGCGCATGTAGAAGATTCTCAGTAGATGCCATTAGGAAGATGAAAAGGCCAGCTGCCACAGCGGCTGTCTTCCGTGATGAAGCTCAAAGGGGGAAAAAAGAAAAACTCCTGCAAGAGGAAGAGCCGCCTGAAGCCTAGCAACGGAGGAGGCAGGGGGAAAAAAATATCAGATATGCCACCAAGGGGGCTTCGGCTCAGCTCTTCATTTGCAGGGCAGCTAATTTTAGGAAGAAGGAATCCCTGCCGCAAAAGGAAAATTGTGAGCATCATTCTAGCGCTCATGGTTTAGGAAAACATGGAAATCTATCTTCTGGATGCTGAACACTTCCTTCCTTTCCCCATACCCTTTGCTCCATCCCTCCCTCCCTCCCTCCCTCCCTCCCTCCCTCCCTCCCTCCCTCCCTCCCTTCCTTCCTTCCTTCCTTCCTTCCACTGACTTTGCCTTCATTCATCATTCCCTAATAATATACAGTATCAACCGTCCTCAAAAGGAAGTTTGTGGCATTGTAAAATTAGACTCAAAACAAGATTTCCAAGTGTGTTTTCCCATTTTGGGGCCAATTTCTGCTTCTTTCACCCCGCTTTGGGCTGTGATTCAGGCCCAGGAAGAGACACCAGGTGGTTGTCCCTGAGGACTAGGAGCATGGGCTTTCCAAGCAGAGGGAAGACCTGCGGGAGTTCAAGGCCAGGTGCCTGGAGGCTCAGAGGGCTGAGATGGTCAGCCAGTTCCAGGCCATGATGCCGTCCCACTGGAACGAGGCCCTCCGGCTCTTCACCACCAGCGGCTCTTCCCTCCGGCCTTCGCCCAAAGACACCCCCCCCCCCCAGGAGGCTGAAGGAGACCCCCAAGTCGGAATTTCTGCCCCCCTCCAGACCCCCACAAAAAGACCCCGAAGGGGGGGAGACTCTCTGCAGCAACACAGCCGTTCATGGTGCATGCGCAGGAGCATCCGGGCGGTGGGGCGGAGCCTGGTGCTGCCGCCGCCGCTGCCACCACCCGCGGTTTGCCCGATCTGGCAGAAACCCACCTCTGCAGCGGATCCCTATTAAAACCGAAACAGCCGCAGCCACAAAACAGCTGTGTGGACTTTTGAGCTTCGCCAAGGCGGAATTCAAAGACCAGCAGACAAAATAGCTTTATTTAGCGAGGCCAAGAAACATTTCCATGAACGAAACAAAGGGAAAAAAAGAGGCAATTCCACAAAGGTTTTCTTCTTCTTCTTTTTTCTTTTGTTTCTTATGTTTTGGTTCGGTATAAAAAGTTGGAAGAAGCGACGTTTAAAAAAAGGAAAGTCCCAGAACAGCAAAAGAGCCATTGCTTGTTCAGCTTCTCCAGCCGCTGAATCCTGAATTGGATCTAAAACGGGGAAGAAATAATAGTAGTAGTAGTAGTAGTAGTAGTAGTAGTAGTAGTAGTAGTAACGACAACAACAACAAGAACAACGACCTGGCCTTTGAAACTACCCAATCATGGATGAAAGATGTAACAGGGACACCCAAGGCCATCGGGGCTCTTGGCACCACCTCCAAGAATTTTGCAAAGCACATCAAGAAATTGCAGCTTCCTACAATAACAGCAACGGAAAAAACTCTGCTACTCGGAGCATCGTATATTTTAAGAAGGTCCTTGGTTGATACCTAAGACCCATGTCGACCATTAGCACCAGTCAATGGGATTTGTGATGCCTTTTTTTAATGTTCCGTTGACCGGGTTTCATGTTTAATGAATAAAGTAAATCATCATCATCATCATCATCATCATCATCATCATCTTGAGAAATGGAGAAGAAAGCCGGTTGGTTAAGACTGAACCCACCCCGTTTCAGAGTATGGGCCGTCCTCAACCTACGACCAGAAAAAGAGCCCAACATTTCCATTGCTAAGTGAAACATTTGCTAGGCAACTTTTGTTATCTTTCTGACCACCGTTGTTAAGTGAATCACTGCAGTTGTAACACGGTTGTTAAGTGGATCTGGTTTTCCCCATTGCTTATTGGTCACAAAATGGGATCACGTGTTCCCCTGGGGACACTGTGACCGTCATAAATGTGAGTCAACTGTCAAGCATCTGAATTCTGATCGCCTAGCCGCAAGGGTGCTGCGACGGTCGTTAAGTGTGAAACGCGGCGGTGAGTCCCTTTTTTCAGTGCCGTTTCGACTTCGAACAGCTGTTAAACGAACGGTTGTAAGTCGAGGACCACCTGAACTGGATTGGAGGCATCCCGATTTGAATGGCTTTGAGTGGTCACTAAAGAAACGGTCGCGAGTTGAGGACTATCTGTATCCCCTGTGGATCAAGAACCGATGCCCCTTTCGCGAAAGGAGCCGAGGCCTCGTCTCGGTTTATGGAAAAGCACCCAAGGACCGGGGGGGGGGGGGGCGTGAGGGGGGGGAAGAGTCGGTGCAGTGGCCTCCCGATCAGGAACCTGTGAGTTCAATCCTAGGTAGCGGGCGGCATTCCCCCCTCCGGGCACAATGAGAAAATTCCTGCTGCACAGTAGATCAAAGGGAATAGTAGCATGATTGGTGATGCAACTAATTAAGAAATAAAGAAAGCATAGTACATTGTTCACTGTAGAAAAAAATGAAAGAAATGCTCTTTATGTCAAGACGTAACTAGAGGATATACATTGTTTATAGTAAAATGGACCAATAGAGAACCATGAAACAATAATTTGGTGCAATTTTGGAAGGGGCAAGTGAAGACAGTGTTTATGTACTACGAAGAAGTTAAAAAAATGGAGAATAACAGAAGAAAATAATTTGGCTGACAATGAAAAACAAGTTATGATGTAAAATGGATTATGTAATTTAGAGGACGTTGAAGGGAGGATCCGGTCAACACTTTCTTTCTATAATATGTGTAAAGTTGTATCAAAATAAAAAACTTTGGGGAATAAAAAAGAGAAAATATCTGATGAACGAAACTCCGCACCGGCAACAGGAAGGGCATCTGGCCAGGAAACACTTGGTCCCATTCAGTTGCCTTGACTCCACCCCGAAGTGAGGGATTATATGGGGTCATTAAAACAAAAAAACCCAAAACTCCTGGGTGTGTGTGAGAGAGAGAGAGGGGGAGGGGGGGGGGAACCGTCTGCCAGATCCTGGGCTTTTCAGTTAATGCTCTTAGAAGGAGGGAGCAGAGACCCAACGAGGAAGCCAGCCTGGCTGATTAAAACCAAAAACCCGCAAGTGGGATTAAGCGCTTTTTAATATCTCCCAACCGCCGGAAGAAGGAAGCTTCCGGGCATGGGAAGCAGCCGCTACAAAGACAGGCGGGAGGACAGGGACTTCTGGACTTACGCATTGGACGCTCCGAAGCCAAATCCTACACGGGGGGGAGAAGGAGAAAAAGGGAAAGGATTAATGGGGAAGTTACAAAAAGAAGAAATCATACACTTTGCAAAAAGACGGGTGTGTGTGTGTGTGTGGTTCAAAAACACTTTTCTTTCCAAATAAGAAATAATTCCTTCGGTTTGATAACCTTCATTATTATCTTTAGACGAAACTCAAGGTGGTGAACCTACCTAATACTCTCTCCCCCCCCTCCCATTGTCCTCACAACAACCACCTTGCGAGGTGGGCAGGGCTGAAAGAGAAGGACCTGGTGCCCAAGGCTGGACTAGAACTCCCTGGCCCCAAGTCACCCAGCCAGCTTTCCACGCCTAAGGGGCACTAGAATTCCCTGGCCCCTGGATTCTCTGGCAGGACCTTCACATTAATGCCTCCTCTTTCAAATTCTTTCCTTCCTTCTCCCTTTCTTTTTTTCCTTTCCCCCCTCCCTTCCCATTCCTCTCTCCTTCCTTCTGTTTCTTATTTCCCTTCCTTCCCCCCCTCTCCCTCTCTCGTCTTTTCCTTTCTTTCTCTTTCCCTTCCTTCCTCTTCCTATTTCCCTTCCTTCCCTCCCTCCCCCTGGACCCCATATCTCCTCCTACCTCCTCCGCTGGAGCCAAAGCCGGAGAAGCCGCTGCTCTGTGTGCCAAAGCCTGGAGTCTGCTGAGAGAGGGAGCCGAAGGTTGGCGTGTTCTGACTCGCCAGAGTGCCGAAGGAGACGGTGCTTGCCGTGTTGCCGAAGCTGAGGGGGAGGGGAGGGAAGCGGGGAGGGGGGGAGAAGGAGAGAAGAGTGGGGTGAGGAAGGCCTGGGGGAATGGAGGTCCCTGGGCTCTGAGCAACCCCTTCTTGGCCGCCCAACAAAGTAGGCCTCCCTCCCTCCCCTCCCCTTCCCCCCTCTACTACTCTTCCTCCTCCTTTCTTCCTAGCGGTTTCTCTCTCTTCCTCCCCCTTTCCTTCCTTCCTTTCTTACCTCTTCCTAGCTGCCCCTTTCCTTTCCTTCCCCTCTCCTTCCTTCCTTTTTCCCTTCCCTTCTAGTTCCTTTCCTCCTATCTTTCCCTTCCTATCTCTTCCTCCCTCCCTCTTTTTCCTTCCTTCCTTCCCTCCTTTCCTCTCTTCCTACCTGTCTCTTTCCTTTCCTCCCTCCCTCTCTTTCTTTCTTTCTTTCTTTCTCTTCCTTCCCTCCTTTTCTTCCCCTCTACTTCCTTCCTTTTCTTCCTACCTTCCTTTCTATTCTTCCTCCCTCCCTCCTCCTTTCCCCTACTCTCTTTATTTCCTTCCTCCCCTCTTTCTTTCCTCCCTCCCTCCCTCCCTTCATCCCTTTCCCCAATCCCCCTTTTCCTTTCCTCCCTCCCGAAGGGCAAGGCAGGGAGCCGGATTATACAGGCATGCAAGGATGGGCGGGAAATCATGAGGTCTAGAAACACAGGAGGGGGGCTTTTTGGCCAGCTTACCCGAATCCGCCCGTGTTGGCCGCCGCGGTCCCTTCACCGAACACTTTGCCTCCCGCCGAGCCCAGAGGACTTGCAAAGGCCGGGGCTGAACCGAATGCCGGCACCCCTCCGAACCCCGGGGAACCCCCAAAAGTGGGAGGGCTGCCGAACACGGGAGCAGCTCCGAAGCCACCTGAGCAAAACAGAGGCAAAAAGAGAGAGAGAGAGAGAGAGAGGGAGAGAGGGAGGACAGATGTCATGTAGACAGACACACACACACTGACCGACAACACCACCCATCAAAGTCAACCGTAAACAAGGTTACAACTGAACCTCAGCCTGGGGGACCTTCCAGCCACCAGGGCCCCCTCCCCACCTCCCCAGCAAAGCATATTTTGAAACCCCCAAATCGAAAGACATCCCTAAAACTGGGCTGCCCGTAGGATTCCCACCCTCTCGACTAACGTTCTTCCCGGCGGACGCGTGGGAAATCCTAACCCCCCAGGGACAAGAGGGACCTGAGCGGGGTTGGAGGGTTGGAGGGTTGGAGGGGCAGGGGAAGAGTCCTGCAGTGCCCGTCGTGTCTTCTATTCCGGAGCCTCAGACTGTGCTATTCCAGCCCCCCCCCTCTCTCTCTCCCCGTGGGGCGGGGACCTCCAGCCTCCGAGGGCCAGGCACTTACTGCCGAAGGAAGGCCGGCATTCAACAGGCATGGTCTGGACCAGGAATCCTTCGGACATGGATTTGAGGAAGAGGGCAGGAAAGGGGGGGATGGGGAGGGTGCCGGCAGGGGAGGAGAGGGGCGGCAGGGCGGCTGCGGAAGCCGCGGAGGCCTGCAGCTGGCAGCCCAGAGGAGGGAGGGAGGGAGGGAGAGAAACCTCTCGCCCATGAGCAGTTGCTAAGGCAGCCGTGCTCATTGCGCCAGGGGGAAACCCCCCCCCCCCCACAGGCAAGCATTTCAGCCAGGAGGCGGCTGGAGGAACAAAAATAAATTAATTTTGCCGCTCAGCCTCTTCTGTCGAAAGGGGCAGCCTTGAAGCTGGGGGAGGGAGGGGGAGGGAGGAGGAGAGGTGAGGGTTTCTGGGGGTCTCGCAGAGCCTGGCTTTGTGTTTCTCCAGGGTCCAGAAGACGGAAGGGCTGTGTGATATTTTTTTTTTCTCCTCTGATCTTTTCCCTCCCTTATTTCTTCTCTCTCTTTTTCCCCTTCCTTCCTTCCTTCCTTCCTTCCTTCCTTCCTTTTCTTTTCGCTCCTCTCTCCTTCCGTTCCTTCTCTCCCCTTCTCTTCGTACAGCATATTAACTTCTTCCTTCCTTATAGCTCCCTCTTCTTTCTTTCCCTCCCTCCTTTCTTCGTTCCCATCTCATTCTTCCTTCCTTCCTTCCTTCCCTCCCTCCCTTCTGCTGGGGGGGAGGAAAAAGAACCTCCGTCCGCCTCCCCCCCCCCGTACTGGTAGCCCTCGACTTATGGCCACAATGGAGCCTCCCACATTTCTGTTGCTAAGCGAGACGGCGGACTTTTATTCCATTTCAACACCGTTCCTGCCGCACATTGTTAAGTGGATCGCTGCATTTGTCACACGGTTGTTAAGCGGGACCGGCTTCCCCACGGATTTAACTCGTCGGAAGGTCGCAAAAGGCTGCCATCGTCATAAATAGGAGTCAGCTGCCAAGGCTCTGAATTTTGGCCACGTGACTGTGAGGAACGCCAGCGCGATGGTCGTGAGGGGTGAAAAATGGTCAGACGTCACGGGGAGGCTGCCGCCATGGTTGTTAAGGGTGAAAAATGGTCATAAGTTGCTTTCTTTTAAGGCTGTAACTTCGACAGGTCACTAAATTAATTGTTGTAAGTCAAGGGCTGCCTCTACCAAGACCTGCCTCCGTTTTTTATTGTAAAATCCCCAAAAAGTATTTTTTCCTGTTAGGAAAGGCTTTCCTGAGGGGAAAAAAATAAGGAATTGCCCAGAATTACGTTTGAAATTGGCGTTCTCCTCCGAGCGTTTACATATTTTTAATTTTTAAGCCAAGCCGTGGGCCGGTTCCAGAGCCAACAAGACCATTTCTCTTCTCCTTTTGGACTACGGGTGCTTTTAATACCCCCGGGTGGAATTTCAGTCTAAGCCAATGTCACAAGATAACCACCCCCCCCCCCCCCCCCCCCCCCCCGGCTGTAAACACCAACGATCTGGAAAAAAGCAATAAAAAACAAAGGAAGGAGAAAGAGAGAAGGGAGGTGAGAAAAAATAAAAAAAAGAACCCTGGTTGAATTACTGAAAGGAACCTTGGTGGATTTTTGTCAAGCAGCTCTCAGATTCTGTGGAATTTCCTGGATATTGTAAATTACAGGTAAAGGTTCCCCTCGGACAGATGTGCCAGTCGTTCCCAACTCTAGGGGGCAGTGGTGCTCATCTCCGTTTCAAAGGCCAAAGAGCCAGCGCTGTCCAAAGACGTCTCGGTGGTCATGTGGCCGGCATGACTCAACGCCGAAGGTGCATGGAGCGCTGTTCCTTTCCCACCAAAGGTGGTCCCTATTTTCCTACTTGCATTTTTGTCCTGCTTTCTAACTGCTAAGTTGGCAGAAGCTGAGACGAGTCACGGGAGCTCACTCTGTTACGTGGGGATTCGAACTGCCAAACGGCCAACCTTTCTGATCGACAAGCTCAGCGTTTTAGCCGCTGAGCCACCACGTCCCCTTAAAATGACAGGCAGTGCTTGTCTTTCAACCATTCGTTGAAGTCACCACGGCAATGAAAGAAAGAGACTTTGGATTGTTTTTCACACTTAATGACCGTTGTGGCTTCCCCGCGGTCACGTGATCAAAATCCAGATGCTTGGGCAACCGACTCGTATTTATGACAGCCGCAGTGTCCCCGGTGTGTGTGTTTGTGAAGGTGTGACCAGCAACGGAGGAAAATGGATTCACTTCACAGCCGCGCAACCACCTCAACCATCTGCAGCCATCTGCTTCACGATGACGGCATGTTAAAAGGCCATTAAAAACAGGGCAAAACTCGCCGGAGAACTTTAGCCACGGAAATTCCGGGCTCCGTGACAGTCATAAGCCGAGGAACTAGCTGTAAATCTGCCCACTGATCCCCCCCCAGCCCCCCCAAATTAGGCAGCGTGTCACACCTGCAGCCCTCTTTTCCTTTGGGGTCTTTGGCCTGCCACGCTTTCTATTTATTCTCCTAGGCATTTTTTCTATGGTGGGGAAACGGGAGGGGGGGGGATTTGCACGGAGTGAGACGCTATGCAGCCATAACAACATTCTTTCCAGAAAGCAAAGGTCATCCTTTCTCTTTGCACCTCTGCACCTGACCGGAACTGGATGGGTGGAAGCTGCCAGCATGGCAGTGGGAGATTGGACCATGGGGTGGACTTGTGGGTGTGAGGGAAAGATCTTGAACTTTCAACTGGGGGTGGGTGGGGGTGGGACCAAGAAGCCGTCAGATTGGGGGTTCCCCCAGATGTGCCAACGTGGCTCTCAATCAATTGGAACTTGGAGGAATCCTTTGCCTTGGACTCTGATTTACTTTTGGATGCTATCAGGAGCCTTGACGCAGCTGTGATTTGGGAGGGTGGTGCTAACCTAGGAGTAATAGATCGTCCGTAATAGATCGTGATCTAAATCCTTTAATTTAAGGTGGGGCCTTGTGGGAATTTAGTACCTGTTTTGGTGGGGCTGGAGAATCCAAAGCCTTGGGATGCCACACTCCCTCCACCGGAGCTAAAGGTGCCCATCGGCTTCTGTTCCTCAAAGGAAGCGGTGCCAAAGCCAAAACTTTTGGCCCCGCTGTTTCCAAAAAGAGTCGATGTGTCTGCGATGGGGAAGGGAAGGGAGTGAAAAATTTAAAAAATGGCTCTTCCTTCCCTGCCAGGATAAAAACCACAAGGCGGTCCTCGACTTACGACAGTTCATTTAGTGACTGTTCGAAGTTACGATGGCGGGGGAGAGGGAAGGGATCGCCACCGTCTTTTGCACACGATTTAGGTAAAGGTTCCCCTCGCACATATGTGCTATTCATCGTTCCCAACTCTAGGGGGCGATGGTGCTCATCTCCGATTCAAAGCTGAAGATCCAGCGCTGTCCGAAGACGTCTCGGTGGCCATGTGGCCGGCATGACTCAATGCCGAAGGCGCATGGAACGCTGTTCCCTTCCCACCAAAGGTGGTTCCTGTTTTTCTACTTGCATTTTTTTACCTGCTTTCCAACTGCCAGGTTGGCAGAAGGCTGGGAGCTCACTCCGTTAAGCAGTGCTAGGGATTCGAACCGCTGACCTGCCAACCTTTCTGATCCACAAGCTCGGCGTGTTAGCCACTGAGCCACCACATCCCTACACGCAATTTAGGTTTAGATTAAAAGGTCTTTTATGTTGGCTGGTTGTGCGTCGCTGGTCAGCTGCAGAAATCTGCTCCGTGGAAGTGGAAGTGACCCTTGACTTACCACAACAGAGGGCCAAATTTGTGCCACTGTGCAAGACAGGCGCTAAGTGAGCTCTGCCCTGCTCTACGAACTCTCTCGCCGCAAATTGCTAAGTGGATCACTGCCGTTGTTAGCTCAGTAATGTGGTTGTTAAGTGAATCGGGCTTCCCCCGTTGACATGGCTTGTCAGATCGCCGCAAAAGGGGATCACGTGACCTCAGGGATACTGCAACCGTCGTAAGTATGAGTTGGCGGCCAGGCGTCTGAATTTTCACCACGTCACCCTGGGCAGGCTGCAACAGTGGTGAAAAACGGCCGTACGTCACTGTTACCAGTGCTGTTGCAACCTTGAAACAGTCACTAAATGGATGGTCGTAAGTCCAGGACTACCCGTGCAATTGCGTTGGATACATGATGCATAATGACAATAAATGCTATGCGAGCCTGCCCTGGAGATCTGCAGCCTGCAAAGAGGCCGCTGTCCAACTGGATGGCCGTAGTGGCTGAGCCCCCAATTCTACTTACTTGGATTGGCCGATGAGCCAAAACCGCCGGTGGGGCAGCCGAAAGGGTTCTTGTTGGCCGCCTCGTGACTCGGTTTCCCGCCCAGGCCGCTGAAAAAGCCCCCCGTTCTCCCACCGCCGCCGGCTCCAAAGAGACCCCCGCCGGAAGAGGACGGCTGTGAAAGACCAAAGGAAGGATGTTAAGCCGGCTCTGCCCGATTCAAACAAAGCCTTAGAATAGAATAACAGAAGAGACCTTCGGAGGTCTTCTAGTCCAACCCCCCACCCCACCCACCCCCGTTCAGGCAGGAAGCCCGACACCACTTCAGACAAACGGCTGTCCAACATCTTCTTATAAGCTCCCGGGGTTGTAGCCTTGCTAGATATTCTAGCACAGAATAGTCGCAACAGGATAATAGAATTGGAAGGGACCTCGGAGGTCTTCTAGTCCAACCTCTGCTCAGGCAGGAGACCCTACGACACCATGCCGGACAAAGGCGTGTCCCGACTTTTGTAATCTCAAAAGTAGGAAGGGCAGAGGCTATTCAGACATTCGATCAAAATGAAACGGGAGACAGATTTATTGGCGTGTGTTCAAAATCCGACAGCAGCAACAGAGAAACGGCATTCACGGAGCTTTGGGGGCCCCTGGGAGGAAATATTGATCGCCCCCCAAAAGGGGTTATAAAACTTGGTCGAGTGTCTCCAGAACTGGGATTTTAATTGGTGGATTCCAAATTGTTCAGATTGGCGGCATTAGCCAGAGTATATCGATTTTAACTCTTTTTTTTTTAAAAAAAAATGTTGAACGTGGGCATCACGCTGCCCATCTGACCTGGGCCACAGGCGGTGGGAGGTCCGCGTTTGCTCAGAAAAGCAACCCCCACGTGTTTTCCATCTGCCACCCACCAAAGGTGGTTCCTGTTCTTTCTACTTGCATTTTTTACGTGCTTTCCAACTGCTAGGCTGGCAGAAGGTGGGACAAGGAATGGGAGCTCACGGCGTGGCGCTAGGGATTCGAACCACCGGCCTTTCTGATCGGCAAGCTCAGCGTCTCAGCCACCGAGCCACCACGTCTGTACAAAGCGGTACTAACACTTTGAGTGATCTTGGCTGTATCCTTCTGTTAATGCAGCCTGTTGGCTTCTTTGGCTGCCGCCGCACCAGCCAACCGGCTCATGTTTAGATGGTTTGTTGATTACCATTATAAACAAAACCCCGTAGTAATTTTTCCTTCCGATCAGACCCAGCGCGTATTTTTGCCCCTAGGAAGGAAGGCAAGTGGCTTGGAAGAATTACCTGGCCGAAGAGGCTCCCACTGGTGTTGGTGGCTTGGCCGAACACGGTGCTTGGGCTGCTGGAGCCAAACGCTGAAAGTAAACAAGGAAGGAGGGAGTTGAACACCTTGTGAAAACCAAATGCTGGCATTTTGACCCACACAAGTAATCCCTGACTTACAACAATTCATTTAGTGACCATTCAAGAGGCAAACGGTGAAGGCTGCACGGACACTGCAAGGGCTGCTCGATGTGAGAGGACTGGTTGTAAATTATTGTTTTCCCCAGCACCATCGTATTCAAATGTGCGAGACGGGGCCCACCAATACATTAAACCCACCTTCTGCATAATCTGGGCAGTGAAGACGGTGGTTAACTGTTGAATGCCTGATGTGACATGAGGTCTGAGTTGAGCATAAAAGGGAAGGGGGAAAAGGAAGAATGGTGGAAGGGAAGGGAGGAAGAGAAGGGGAAAAGGAAGGAGAGGAGGAAGGGGAAGGAGATAGGGAGGTAGGGAAGGAAAAGGTGGAAGAGGAAGAGAAGGGAGGGTGGAAGGCAGTGGTGGGTTTCAAAAAAGTTTGGGACCTCTTCTGTAGGAGGTGTGGCCCGCTTTCCGGGTCCACTGGTGGAACCTCTTCTAACCGGTTCGGTAGATTTGACGAACCGGTTCTACCGAATAGGTGCGAACTGGTAGGGACCCACCTCTGCTGTAAGGGAAGGAGGAAGAGAAGAGAAGGAAGAAGGGAAGGTGGAAGGAGGAACAGAAGGGGAAAAAGAAGGTAGAAGGGAAGGAAAGGGGGAACAGAAGAGTAGTGGAAGAGGAAGGGAAGGAGGAAGAGAAGAGAAGGAAGAAGGGAAGGTGGAAGGAGGAACAGAAGGGGAAAAAGAAGGTGGAAGGGAAGGAAAGGGGGAACAGAAGAGTAGTGGAAGAGGAAGGGAAGGAGGAAGAGAAGAGAAGGAAGAAGGGAAGGTGGAAGGAGGAACAGAAGGGGAAAAAGAAGGTGGAAGGGAAGGAAAGGGGGAACAGAAGAGTAGTGGAAGAGGAAGGGAAGGAGGAAGAGAAGGAAGAAGGGAAGGTGGAAGGAGGAACAGAAGGGGAAAAGGAAGGGAAGGTGGAAGGGAAGGAAAGGGGGAACAGAAGAGTAGTGGAAGAGGAAGGGAAGGAGGAAGCGAAGAGAAGGAAGAAGGGAAGGTGGAAGGAGGAACAGAAGGGGAAAAGGAAGGTAGAAGGGAAGGAAAGGGGGAACAGAAGAGTAGTGGAAGAGGAAGGGAAGGAGGAACGGGAAGGAAAAGGGAAGAATGAAGGGAAGGGAAAGAGAAGGAGAAAAAAAGGGGAAGGAGAGGTAGGGAGGTAAGGAAGGAAAAGGGAAGGAGGAATGAAAGGAAGAAAGAGAAGAGACAACTTGATTTCTTCCTGATTTTCAATGGCCACCTGATTCGCTTAACTGCACTGATTCCCTTTCACAGCCATGGCACTCACATGCACGGACACGGACACGCACACCACACACCACACGCACACGCACACACACAGACAAAGATTGCAAAATCAGGCTCCGGGCGGCCTTCTCCTCTTAAGCACAGCCACCACCAGCAGCCAATTCCAAAAGCAGGGAGTCTCACGCAGCCTTTGCTCCCACAAGGAAAGCCGCCTCCGCTGGGATTCCAGGCAGGAAACGGGTCGGCCGAGGTCAGGATCAGAAAACCTAAATCTGTAAAATCCGTCCTCTGTGGTTTTTAATCTCCTCTCCGCTTTGGGGAGAAGCGCATTCATTCCGGCTGCCACCCAGGGACGCTTGAATCTCTCCGGGGTGACCGTGAAAATTTTTTTAGCCGTCCTACAGGCTGTCCTCGACTTACGACAGTTGATTTAGTGACTGTTCAAAGTTACAAGGGCAGGGCAGGGAAAAAAGAGGGGGGGGGGTTTGTGATGACCATTTCTCACACGACCGTCGAGGTCGCCAATGTCGCCTCAACAAATTTGGACAACCGACTCCGATTTGTGACAGTTGCGCGACACGGGGGGTGGGGGGTGGGGGGTGGGGGGTGGGTGTCAGGCTCTGGGGACCTTACCGGAGGCTTGACAGAAGCTGAAGCCGGCGGAGGACGTCGGGGTGGTGGTCGTCATGGAAGCCGGACTGGCAAAGATGGCACCGCTCTGCCCGAAGCTGGAACTCTGCCCGAAGACGGGAGCGCTGCTTGGGACGAAGAGCCCGCTGGCGGTCGAAGGCTGCCCGAAGGAGAAGGAGCTGGCCGTGCTGGTGCTGGACGCTGCCCCGAAGACGCTGCCGCTGCTGGAGGCTGCGGGGGCAGAAGAAGCCGCTTGCCCGAACGCCGGGGAGGCTCCAAAGCCGGCCTGGTTGAACGTGAAGCCGCTGGACGGGTTGGCCGACTGGCCGAAAACAGGGGCCTGGCCGAAGCCCGACTGGCCGAAGCCCGAGGTGGCCACAGTCCCGAAAACCGAGGGGTTGAACCCAGTGGCCGCGGCCGAGGACGACGGAGAGGTGGCTGCTGCTGGAGGTTGGCCGAAGGGCGTAGGGGCCGGGGGGGCTGCTGCGGAGACCTGACCAAAGACGGGGGGAGCAGCAGGGTGGGTCAAGGCCGCGGTGGTGGGCTGGCTGAAAGCCGAGCCGGTGGAAGGCGAGGAAGACGCAGGCAGTCCGGGGGGTTGTGCGAAGCCAGACGAGGTTGGGACTGCCTCGGTAAGGGCAGAGGTGGTGTTGGCTGTGGCTGGCGCAGACGCCGCGGTGGCCGGTGGGGAGGCCGTGGCTTCCGGGAGCGGTGAACCGATGGCCGGTGGAGTCGAGGAGGCTGCGGTCTGCCCTTCCGCAGGACCCTGAGGAGGAAGGGGCCCCTCAGGCCCCTTGGGCTCGCCAGGTGCCGAGGCCGGAGTCAGCTCTTGGCTGGGCGCTGCTTCCGGAGGAGCTGTCGGCTGCCCTCCTCCTTCTGCCTCTGCAGGGGGGCCGGCTAAGTGGGGCACTTCTGCCGGACGCTGCTCAGGGACCAGGACGGACGCCTGGGGCTCAACCTGTGCCGTGGGAAGCATGGCCCCTTCGGGCGACGGCGGCTTCTCAGCAGGAGCCGTTCTGGCCTCTTCTTCTCCTTTACTCGCAAGGGCAGCCGGCGTGGCCGCAGCGGTCAAGAGGCTGCCGAACGAGAGGCTCGGGGCGGATGGCGGAAGGACGGAGGCAGAAGAGGCTTGAGGGGTGCTAGTCGGAGGGCCCCCGAAGGCAAAGGGACTCTTGGCGGCAACGCCCGCTGGCGCTGCGAGGCCGAAGATGCCGGGAGGACCAGGATTGACCAAATGGACATTGCCGAAGATTCCACCGGTTGCCGGACCGGCCGTTGTCGTTGCCAAGGTGGTGGGGATGGCCTCTGCGGGCCTGGTCGCCGACGGAGTGTTTCCGGCCGAGAATCCAGGCGGCTGCGGTGCGGTGGCTGTGTCAACGGAGGGACCCTTAGCCGGAGCGGTCTTGGCGTTCTCGTCGGCTTGGCCGACCCTCAGACCGGAGAAGCTGCCCAATGTCTCTCCGGCTGCCGAGGCCTGGATGGCCGGGTCACCTGCTTTGAGGGGAAGGGTCTCCAGCTTGGGGGCGTTTGCGAAGGGAAGGGAAGCCTCAGCCACTTGTCCATTGCTGCTAAGGCCAGTGGGGTCTCCGGGGCTGGCTCTCCCAAAGGCAGAAAGACTGGGGGTCTTGGCACCCCCAAAAGTGAAGGGGGACTCCGGGACGGAGGCAAATTTCGTTCCTACTCCGAGGGAAAAGGCTTCGGGATGGTTCGGCTCCTTTGCTGGCGTGGCTGCCAAAAGAAGAACAAAATGACTGAGTTGGAAGGGACCTTGGAGGTCTTCTACTCTGACCCCCTATACTCAAGCAAAAGACCTTGCACCCCAAAACCTACCTTCCAAAACAGAAGAGGCCGGCGCTGCAGCAGAAGCAGTCACCGCAGCGAAGTTAAACCCAGCCCTAAGTGTGAAAATAAAACAAACCAACATCGCATTTGTAAGAATTGCCTTATAAACGGCAGCAAAGTTTACCGGTTGCTTCTTCTATGCAGTCATGTATGTTTTTTCCCCACGTTGTCTGATTTTGGGGCTACCCCTTTGTTCTCTCTCCTGCGGACAACCGAGGAGTCAGTCAAATTCTGGGGATTCAAATCATTATCAGTGTTCTGACTGAGGCTTCCCCGAGAGCCAGGGAAGTTCTCTTCCCGAGAACTCCAGGTCCCAACAAAAAAAACCTTTCCTTTGTTGACTGTGAATTCTGCTCCTTCGCCTCCAGCAAAGTCTTTCAAGGGAGGATTTACAGTCACAGACCTTCTCTGGCTTGGAGGGCTGCCAGGCCGAGATCTGCAGAACTTGGCAAGGAGACTCAGAGAGTGACGAACCAATTAAGGGAACTCCTGCAAACTCCACTTCCCTTTTGCTCCTCTTTTATTTCCTCTGGGAGGGGCCGTTCATCGTCCCCCTGTGGCCTTACTCCGAAGTTGAGCCCTGTTGTTTAGCTCTTCCCTTCGTCTGACCACTCTGCGCGTGCGCACACTGGGAACAGGCTCCAGCTGTTCCTCTGCCCCACTGATGTCTGACTCCGAAGGCAGCTGATAACTGGCATACGGCCCTGGCCCCCTCTCTGCCTCCGACACAGAGCCCTCATCATCAGAGCCTTCCCCAGACTCCAGGACTGGCCCAGGTTCCTCCTCACTCTGCGACTCTGTTGCCAGCTCCGCCGGCCACTGGCAGGCGACAACAACGTCATGCCTTAACTCTTACCTTGCTCACAATGTCACTAAAAGAGCAGCTGGGCTCTTCTCTTTGGGGGCCAAATCTCCTGGCAAAAGCTGAAATCTACCTCTCCTAGATCACTCCTTGGTGCTACATCCGCTATAATGCCCCCCCCCCTTAAAGCGCC
Source organism: Thamnophis elegans (assembly GCF_009769535.1). Classification (NCBI taxonomy): domain Eukaryota; kingdom Metazoa; phylum Chordata; class Lepidosauria; order Squamata; family Natricidae; genus Thamnophis; species Thamnophis elegans. The sequence goes on along the minus strand of NC_045556.1, from coordinate 39,621,061 downwards.
ACCCCGGCGTTTGGAAGGGGAGGAGGGGGATGGGATGTTGGACCATACTGACCCCGATGGGGCAAAGGTGAAGTCTTTGTTGAACTGGGAAGCAGCAGCTGAGATGGACGTCGCTGCCAGTGTGGTGACAGGTGGGACAGTCTTTGTGGCGCCTGCATCGTGGAAAAGAATCACGAAAGTTAGCAGATAATCAAAGCTTAAAAAATAAAATCCTGCCCTCGTCCTGACATTCGCAGAAGACACTGAGCTACCATATTTCTCTTCAGCATCCCACCTTCTTCCTTCCAAGGAACAAATTTTGATAGCTTTGCAAGGTGTGATTTCCCCCTTATTAAGAGGCAACAATGTTCTGACCGAGGCTTCCCAAGAGCCTGAAGGAGACTCCTTGTCCCGGCAAAAACCCCTTTTATTAATTGACTGTGAATTCTGTTCATTCGCCTCCAGCAAAGTCTTTCAAGGGAGGATTTACAGTCACAGACCTTCTCTGGCTTGGAGAGCTGCCAGGCCGAGATCTGCAGAACTTGGCCAGGAGCCTCGGAGGGTCAAGAACCAATGAAGGGAACTGATTGTCTCCTGCAAACTCCACTCCCCTTTCGCTCCTCTTTTATTTCCTCTGGGAGGGGCCATTCATCATCCACCTGTGGCCTTCCTCCCAAGTGGGCCCCTGTTCCTTAGCTCTTCCCTTCGTCTGGCCACTCTGCACATGCGCACTCTGGGAACAGGCTCCAGCTGTTCCTCTGCCTCACTGATGTCTGACTCTGAAGGCAGCTGATAACTGTCAGATGGCCCTGGCCCCCCCTCTGCCTCATCAGAGCCTTCCCCAGGCTCCAGGACTGGCCCATCTTCCTCCCCAACCTCCTCACTCTGCGACTCTGCCGCCAGCTCTCCTGGAGGGCCACCACACCTTATTCTTGGGAACAGGGAGCTGAAAAGCAGCAACATTTCAGTTCTCCAAACTCATCAACATTGTGTGATCCCATTTTTCTTCCTCTTCGACCTTCCTGCGTCAATGAGCTCATCGGGCCCCAAGCTTCGGCACTCTTGGTGTGGCTGTCTCTGGCGCACCTGCATTTTTGCTGAGTGTGCCACAATGCTCAGGGAGGAGGGCTTCTCACACCCTCGGCCTGTTCTGAGCTGCGACAAAAGCTAACTCTACTAAGTTGCTTCACTGGAAGAGCTCGTCTCCGGAAGCCACGTGGGAGCTCCATCACTTGAGGTTTTTAAGATGAGGTTGGATGGCAATTTGTCTGGAATGGCATAGAGCCATGATGGGGAACCCGTGGCACGCAGAGCCCTCTGGCCAGCTGTTCTTGTCCCCGTCCAGCTGGTCTTTGTGGGTGCCAGAAAATAGCCAGAATCCAGCCCGAAAATGACCCAAAAACAGGCATGTGTGCGCCAGCCAGCTGCTCTTTGGGTTTCCAGCGCTCCGGGGCGCATGAAGACCAGCTGGCCGGTGTGCATGTGTGTGCCAAAACCTGAAGACCAGATGGCCAGCACACACATGTGAACCGCCAGCTGGTCTCCGGGTTTGTGGTGCTCCATCGCATGCACTTGCAGAGACATCCATGCACCTCCCAGTTTGGGCACTCAGTGTGGAATAGGTTCACCGTCACTGGTATAGAGGCACCTGCCTGAGCAGAGGGTTGGACTAGAAGACCTCCAAGATCCCTTCCAACTCTTCCCCCCCCCCCCAATTAAACATAAAAAAATTCCATGTCTGCATAAATAGTGTGTTGTTTGGGTACGGTTAATTTTGAGAAATAATAACAACCCACAATAACAATTACATCATCATCATCATCATCATCATCATCATCATCATCATCATCATCACAGTATTTGCTTATCCATTTTCGTGAACCTTCCTTATGCAATTCATCATTCTCTGATGCTTTTCAACGTCTAACTTCTGTTTCTGCTAGTTAGCCACGGATGGTCCCTTCCAACGCTTGTTATTCTGCTACCTTGGAAACGAGGTTTATTTATCTGTTTTTATGGGCAGCCTGCCTATCCTGCCTCTCTTCAGCTGTAAGCAGGCAGATCTTCTTCTACAAGGTTCAAACACTCTACCCAAAAAATGAGTTTTAAGGGGCCTTTGAGCTTGGCTGCAGAAATGCCGTCACGCTCTCAGAAATTCAGCTCCCGGTTTCGGCATTTGTAAGACGGGATTATGCTTAATCTCCCCAAATGGTGTGTAATTGAAAACGTGGGATAATGCCCCACATCTGGCTAGCCCACCCACCCCCCCCCCCTTTAGCCTTCTGGAAAACTAGGAAGGTTTGTCCTTTACTCAGGCATTGGGGTCAAATGAGGAGAGACCCTGCCGCGGAGGACTGTCGGGGTATTCTTAGGTGGGCGATGGAGGTGCTGCATTTTTAATTTCGGTTTTTGCAATTTTATTGCGGTTATGCTGAAACCTTCTGTTGCTTCTCCATTTAGTATAATTTTTGCCATCTGGATAGAATATATTGCTTTGATCATTCCAATAAATGTCTTTCTGAAGTCCATTACTGCTAATTGATTTATAAGAAAATACCAATTCAGGTTATCAAACGCCTTTTGTGCATCATTAAATATCAATGCTTCTTGTTTTTCGGAATGTATCTCATAATATTCTAATATGTTCATTATCGTTCCTATATTGTTTTCTAATGTGTCTATTGGGAGAAATACATTTTGGTCTGGGTGTATGATTTCCTTTATCATATCTTTAATTCTTTCCGCCATTATTGTCATAAATATTTTATAATCGGCATTTAGCAGCGAGATTGGCCTATAATTTTGGATCTTTGGTTCTTCAGTCTTGTCTTTGGAGATTAATGTTATTAGTGCCTCCCGGCTGGACCTTTGAAATATATGGACAGAAGTGGTCCTTGACTTACGACTATTTGTTGTGCGGCACCATTTGTTACAACGGCGCTAAGGGGAAAAAGACTTGTGATCATTATTTGACACTTAATGAGGGTTGGAGCGTCCCCGTGGTCACGGCTGCAGGGTCCTCTTTTGTGACCTCCTGACAAGCCGGGCCAATGAAGGAAGCCAGATTCGCTTAACGACGCTTGAAAATCTGGACTTTAATGGATGAGATTTTTGTTCTTTTTTTTTAATTTGGGGAGGGTGTGTGTGAGTGGTCCCCTCCTCTCCGGATGTTGCCCACTTCAGCAAGGCCAAAGATGCTGCCCAGTTGGCTTCCCCTCCTGTCAGGCTAAATGTAAACTGACCTGAATTCTTTTTCCCAACCGAGGCCTGGGTGATGGACGCCATGGTCACCGCGGCCGAGCTGGGCGGAGGCTGCATCTTCAGGGTGCTTGACGGGCCCCCCTAAAGTGTGAAGCAAAAAAGTCTTGGTTAGGAAACAGGGGCAGGTCACAAACTATCCAGAAAGCAGTTTCCACTCTTTCCTTCCCTTCCCCTTTCATCTGCCCCTTCCTTTCCTTCTTTCCCCTTCTCCTTCCATCCTATTTCTTTCCCTTCCCCTGTTCTTTCACCGGTTCTTCCCTTCCCCTTTCATCTTCCCCTTCCCTTCCCATCCTATTTCTTTCTGACTCATGCTCACACGGTTGACTCGTCCTTCCGAGTTAGGTATAATGAGGACCCAGGTGGTTGGGGGGGGGGGGGGAGGGGGCAATAGGCTGACTCTGTAAACTGCTTAGAGGGGTCTATAAAGCACCGTGAAGCGGCATATAAATCTAAGCGTTGTTGCTCTCAGCTTCAGCTTCAACCGCAGCCTCCTCTGGCTTCCCCTTCCTTTCGACCCAGCCGCTCGTCCTTGAAGGGAAGGGCTGACCTTTCCAGAGACCAGCCGTACCTGGTTAACTTGATTTGTTGCCACGGGAGGTAAAGCTTGATGAACGCCTTGAGGAACTGATGACCTGGAAGAGGAAGTGAGAAGAAGATGACAGAGCCTAACCAAACAATTCAGAACCCAAAATAAACCAATCTTCTCTTCCATAAACAGGCCAGAAACCGACCAGTGTCTGTGGTCACTAATCTGCGCTTTCTTTTTAAGCACCAGCTGGACTTTTGGAGTCCTCGGTGCCCTCTGAGCTTGGTGGTTTTCTTGCAGATGTTTCATGACCCAACTAGGTAACATCATCTGTGCTAGAAGAGTAAGACAAAGAGTGAACTCCATTCCCTTCTGTCACTGAGGATGCTGGTTAGTTGGAGTCATGAAATGTCTGCAAGAAAACCCCCAAGGTCAGGAGGGAATCCACAATTCAACCCTGAGCTGCAAATGTTCTCTCTTCCTATTGGTAAGACAGACTTTGCCAAGCAGGTACCCTCTGAAGGGGGTTGAGATGATGACTCCAGGAGTTCAGAGGCAAGTGGGGGAAACGGCTGTAACCCTAAAGCCTCTGGATAATACCCATCTGGAAAAGGCTGGGCTAATTGGCAAGGAGAACAAATCAAATCTTCCCATTTATCAGAGCTGTTAAAGGTGGCAAATCCGATGCTGCCTGCTGCATCCTTGGGTGTGAGTTACTCAGAAGCATCTTCTTGTGTTGGCATACAAACCTTCCCTCCCTCCCTCCCGCCTTCTGCCCATCCATGTCATCTCTCCATTCATTCAACAGTTTTTCCTTCCTTCTTCCCTCGCCTCCCTCCCCCTACCTAGGTCTCTTTGCTGTCTGTCTGTCTACGTCATCCATCCATCCATCCATCCATCTCTGCATCCTCAGAAAATTCAAGGCAGATTTCCCCCGTTTATATTCCCATAACAACAACCCAGAGAGGTAGGCTGGGTTGACACTAAGCAGCCGGTGCAAAGTCCTGGCCAAGCCAAGAAAATCCAATATTTATAGAGAGAACGGCAGCCTTTTGACCAAGAATCTTCCGCTAAGAGGTGAAATGGCTTCGGGCCAGACTCTCAGCAGAGAAATTGGAGGGAGAGGAAAAAACGAAGTTTCTCTGGCTCAAGATTTACAAACTCCTGCCAAAATTTTCAGGGTCAGCATAAAACAAAAGACTCATGGATTCCCTCCCTTCCCCCCCCCCCCAGTGGGAGTACAAAGAGGAAGATTTATAGTCTTATCATCATCAGCAGCTTAGCAGATACACCTTGTACAAACTCTCTCACAGGATTTAGAAAAAGATCTCTCTGGAGGGAGCTGAGCATTTCACTTCCAGCTCTTTCTGCAACTCTGACACCGGAGCATCGGATGGTTTCATTGATTTACAACCATTCGTTTAGTGACCGTTCGGAGTTACAACGGCACTGAAAACAACGGACAGATGAGAGTCCCCTTTCACACTTACAACCAATGCAGACATCCCCTGGGACCAAAATTCAGGCGCTTGGCAACTGACCCCATTTATGACGGTCGCAGTGTCGCCTGGGGGTGGGTCGGGTCTCATGATCTCCCCTTTGGCGAGCCAAGTCAACGCGTGACTCACTTAACAAACTGCAGTGATTCACTTCACAAAGTGGCAAGAAAAGTTGTGAAATGGGGCAAAATCTCCGGCGACAAACCTTCAGTTAGCTACGTTGGGCAAATCTAGCCAGACCTACGAAGGCCGACTTCGCCCAAGATAGCTGGCTAAGACTTGTTAAATTCCTAGAAACTGTATACACACAATCCCACCCTGGGCCACTTGTGTAGGACAAGAAGCAATGGGTGGAAGAGCATTAAAGATTCAACCTAGAACTAAAAAGAAATTTCTCACGGTGAGAACGATTAGTCAGTGGAACGGCTGGCCACTGGAAATTGTGGGCACTCCATCAATGGGGGCTTTTTAAAAATAAATGTCCAGCTAGTCTTTGAGAGACCAAGAGAAAATGGTTAGAGGGGAAAGAAGGGAAATAAGGTACATATTATTAGTATGTTAAAGGGAATTGTACTAATATTATTAATGGTGGATAGTTAATTAAGACGTAAGGGAATTATATCAACATTATCAATTATGGATAATACATTAAGTTAAATGTTATGTATGTAAAAAATGGATTTTGATGATGTTTGTGGCTTAGAGCAAAACAGACCAACAGATGAAAGGTGAAATGGCAATTTGGTTTAACTTTGAAGATAATTTAAATTAAGAGAGGAAGATGAAATGTTAAAAGAGTGGGATGGGGAATTGGAGAAACATATTTAGCAATGGAGTTGATGTTATTGCAAGAGATTAGAAATTAAGGCGATTAGTGATACTGTTTATGTATGAAGAAGAAAATAGGTTTAAGATAAAAAATATGGAAAGAGGCTGAAACTGATATGTCTGAAATTGGAAATAGAGATATGATGTAAAATTAGGGCATCTGTGGGAAACCTGACATTATGCATATGAGAGGATGTAAAAGAAAAGATCCAGACAATACTTTGTTCATAAAATATGTAAAAATTTGTAATAAAAAATAAAAACCTTGAAACAAAAATAACTGTCCAGCTTCTCCAAGGCAAAATGTCCAGCTATCAGCAAAGTTTTGCTCCGCTAAGCAACACTGGTGTGTTCTTGGCTTGCCTAATAACTGCTCAGGAGAGATTCAAGGACATTTGAGTGGGAAAAAGCTATTTGTTATGGCTGGAAAACTGGATAAAACAGAACTGTGGAAAGCCAACACACACACACACACACACACAAAAACACACACATTATAAACAAAGGCTGCAGCCAAAAAGTCAACATTAACAATGAATGAACTCGATCCACTCCCAATATCTTTGCTTTAGGGGATTCGGCAAAGAATCTCTTTCAACGGAATTAAAATTCTTACTTATTCATTAACTGTCCGGCTTGAAGAGTCTCTCCTTTATTTGACAAAGGCCGAAGTTACCTACCCCACTGCTGCAGAGACTGTTGGGGGAGACCCACTGCTTTTCATCTCTCGGACGTTGACCACCTGAGGGACGTTCTTCAGAGTCGATTCGGTCAGGGAGGTGTTCACCGCTGTCGAGTAAGAATAAAGAGCAAGATAATTTAGAATGGAACGGAGTGGAATGGAACAGGACAGAATAAGGAATAAAGTGGAGTGGAGTAGAATAGAGAATAGGGGGTAGAGTACAGTAGAATAGAATAGTGAATAGTGAGTATACTAGAGAATATGGAATGAATAGAATAGAATAAGGAGTAGAGTAGAGTAGAATAGGGAATAGAATGGAATGAATAGAATTTAAAATTAGAATGAACAGAATAATAGAATTCAGCATTAGAATGAATGCAATGGAACAGAACAGAATAGAAAAAGAAGGCAGAATAGAATACCTGGATTTTGGTTCGCCACCTGTCTTCTCAAGGCAGCTTCTGCAGCAGCCTGGGGGGCTGGGAGAGTGACGGAAGGAATGAGGGCTCGATGCTTCACCGTCTTCGTTGCTAACATTGTGTTCTCTGCCCCGGGGAGGATGGGTTTAGGGGTAGACACTAGGAGAGAGGAGGGGGGGCGGAGAGGGAGAGAGACGGAGGACATTTGCTGAGGTAATCTCAAAAGTCAAAAGGGATGAATTTCCTTGCCAACGTTAATTAAGATCCCTAGGAGGGATTTCTGCTTCCTCAAGAAGGCAGAGCCACGGTCCTTTAAGATCACAGTTCCCTCTTCAGCTGGATCCAGGCCACCATTATTCAGCGTCTGTTTTATGACTGCAATTCTACCCTCCCAAATGGAACGTTAAGCGTTCCTCAGAGGCCGATGACGCTAATTATTCTAATATATGAACCGGAGGAACGGCTGTCACGGCTCAGGATAATTTGTTTTTGCCGTTCCAGAAAAGGGTTTGAAAACCACGTCATGAAAGGTCTTTCTGGGATGAAATACAGGTAGCCTCACTTACGATGACAATGGAGGCCCAAATTTCGGTCCTTAAAAGAGACATTTCTTAAGGGAGTTCTGCCACGTTTTACTAACTTTTATTCTAATTTTAATGCAAGTTTCTAACAGCAAACAACTCAACCGAGGAAAAACCCCACATACACAGAGATAAAAAGCCACTACAATATAAATGGACAGCAAACCCCATTCCTTACTGGCAGTGATGATGTTACCAAGCTGGGTCATGAAATGTCTGCAAGAAAGCAAGCCAGCTCAGAGCGCACCAAGGAGACCACAGTCCTCCTTTCATTCATTTTTTGCAGGTCTTGTTGAGGCCCACAGAGCTGGCAGCAGAGTCGGAGGTTGGGGAGGAAGATGGGCCAGTCCTGGGGGGGTTGGGGTTAGGAAAGCTCAGACAAGGGAGGCAGAGAGGGAGCCAGACAGCAGTGAGGCAGAGGAACAGCTGGAGCCTGTTCCCAGTGTGCGCATGCACAGAGCTGCCAGAAGATAACTAAGAAAGCAGGGTCGACTTGGGAGTAAAGCCACACCTTGGAGGCGATTGGCCCCTCCCAGAGGAAACAAAAGAGGAGCGAATGGGGAGGGGGCTTTTGCAGGAAACAATTTGTTCTTTTGGTCGTTTCAAGAGTGGAAAGTTCTGTTTGTGACTGTAAGAGACTCTGGGCCAAGCCTTGCCTTGCCCCGTGGTTGGAAACTGGTTACCTGGCAGCTCTCCAAGCGAGATAAGGTTCGTGTGGATAAACATTCCTTTGAAAAGACTGTTTTACTAAGCCTTGCTGACCGTGAATGAAAGGAATTCACAGTCGTGTAAGTAAAAGGGGTTTTGCAGGGACCCAGACTCACTTTCTTGCTTGTTCAGGAAGCCTAAGTCAGAACAGATCTTAACCTCTAATCTCCCCCACGGAAAGCTCTCTAAATGCCGCAATCAACTCACTTAAAGTGCCCATTGTGACGTGGGGTTTGCCAAGATGCAGGGGCTGCGACAACAGGGCGGGTTGGATTGAAGGTGTCCGGACGACTGGGGCGTGGCGAGGTGCTGGGACTGGTACCACCACCTCCACTTCCTCCTGATCCACCCCTTCCGTCTCCTCGTTCTCCAAGGACTGGGCGACTGAAGAGGCAGAGCTGATCTCGTCCAGGTCTTCATCGTATCTCAGAGACAGGAAAGCTGACTGGGACAGAGTGGCTGCAAAAAAAAAAACAGAGGGGAGGGAGGAGAATTATTAATAGAGGTACAACCGCAATTAAGCTCCAAATTTCTCGAGAAGTGAAACCAAGTTTCACCCCAGGCTATGATCTTTCCTGACACCGTTGTTAAGCGAACCCCTGTAGTTGTTAAGTGAGTGACAGGGTGGTGAAGTGAATCTGGCTTCCCCATTGACTTGGCTTGCCGGAAGGTCGCAAAAAGGGGTGACGTGATCCCAGGAACCCTTTTCCCTTTTCCTCCCTGCTCTGTCTTCCCATCTGCTTCTGTATTTTTGTATTTTATTCTATAATCTAATTGGAAAAAAAAAAAAAAGCATGATTCCAGGAAACCATCCATAAGCACATGCCAGTTGCCCCGTGTCCAAATTTTGATCACGTGATCCCGGGGATTCTGCAACGGTCCACAAGTGTGAAAAACGGTCCCCTCAAGTCACTTTTTTCCAGCGCCATTTAGTTCATGAGTACAAAATATTTGTACCCAGATGAGTGTTTAATGGATTGTTTATATTAAAATATTTTTTTTTTAAAAAAAAAGAGGCAAGAACTACACTGATCATCAAGAAAAATCCGGTTGCTAAAGGGGAGTGGATGAAAAGAGAAGAAACTTGTTTTTGTCCTGAAAGGGAAAACATTTTCGGGGATGCTGATCTATTTACCTGGTGCTGTCGAGCGGACAGGGGGCAGTTTTCTCTTAGACAAGAAATTCCTCAGCTGAGACTGCTTCACAACGGACAACTTAGCTGGGAGAACCAGGGAACAAAAGAACAGAGTTTTATGGCTCTTCTTCGGTTCGTCATTCAGTTTGACTTCAAACAGGTCAATAAATGAACTGTCGTAAGTGGAGGACTACGATCGAAGGTTTGTTTATTTACTTTCCAAATTGATATCTTTTTAGAAACCACTGTGTGGGGGACTAGATGCTATGAAGAGACAGCTTGGTGTCGCTGGTTAAAGCGCCAGGTGAAAAAACCGGGAGGCTGTGAGTTCCAGTCCTGCCTTAGGCACACAAGGCCAGCCAATGACCTTCATTCAGGCCTTCCATCCTTCCTAGGGGGTAAAATGAGGACCCAGACTGTTGGGGGCAAGAGGCGATGCCAACTCTTTTTTACAGGCTGAGGCTGTAAAATGCTCAGAGAGGGCTGGAAAGCACTGGAAAGCGGTATATAAGACTTAAGTGCTACTGCTAGTGAGCCAGCCGTTTTCTCTCAGCCGTAGGAAAGAGGCAATGGCACATTGCTCCGGTAGAACCTGGTCAAGGAAACAGCAGGGACTAGTTACCAGCTGAGGGAGATGATGCTTTGGTGGAAGATTCCAGCGTGGCTTTCGTTAAGGCGTTGCTCAGATTCTCCAGCTCGCTCTCCAAGCTGCCACAAAAGGGGGGGAAAAAATCTTTTCAAAACAGCCTTTCAAAGGAATATTTAGGACCACAGACCTTATCTGTCCTGGAAAGCTGCCATGTAAATATTTTCCCAATGAGGTGCTGTGCAAGGAAAGACTTTGCACAGAGTCTCTGAGATTCATGGACAGATCTTCACACTCCTGAAACGAATCTAATGACCGAATGAGCGAATTGTTTCCTGCAAAAGCCCCCTCCCCTTTCGCTCCTCTTTTGTTTCCTCTGGGGAGGGGCCATTCACCTGTGGCTCAACCCTGATTTCTCAGCTGTTCTTTTCTTCTGGCAGCTCTGGGCATGTGCACACTGGGAACAGGCTCCAGCTGTTCCTCTGCCTCATGGCTGTCTAGCTCCGAAGGCAGCTGAGATCTGCCGGACGGCCTTGGCCCCGTCTCTGCCTCAGGCGCAGAGCCCTCCCCAGACTCCAGGACTGGCCCAAGTTCCTCCCCAACCTCCTCACTGTCCGAATCTGCTGCCAGATCCACTGGTGGGCCACAACAGAAGGCTTTATCTCAACAAAATGATGTCTCATGCAAATCCAGAAAGATCACTTCCTTCCAACATTTTTCGAACAGGTCAAGAGAAGAAGGAAATATTGTTTTTTCTGGAGAATTCCTCCAGCAGCCCTCACCTCTGGATGCTGGTGTGAGAAGAGCCTTGAGCGGACGCGTTCCACGGAGTGACGTGGTTGTATAAACGGAGCTCATACAAGCTGTCGACCAACTTCTTCAGCCTCTTCCTCTGCTGGTTGATGATCTCCCGGTTGTTCGTGAGGGCGTTGAAGAGAGTCTCTCGCTCAGGGACAGCTAAACGCCTACGTCAGAAAAGCAGGGAGGGAGAACGAGGTCAGGCATCGAGAGGAGGAAAAAAGGTTGGGAACGCAGCTGTGCTTGCAATGCATTAAAATTCAGAAGTACTTCACGAGGAACGTTTTGCACTGTTCTGTACACCACAGAATCCCCAATGCTACTCGGATGTGGATTCACAGGCGGCTGCTACGTAGAAGCTGGGTTGACAACATCAGAAACAAAAAGAGGTGATGAGCCGCCTGGGAAAGCCGAGGGAAATCACCAAAGCCATGAAAAAGCGAAAGTTGGAATATTTCGGATATGGGATGCGACACTTGGAAAAATACAACATCCTTCACGATCCCCCAGGGAAAGAGGGAAGGCAAACCGAAGGTTCGGAGAAAACCGAGCAACACTTTTTTGTGAGGCTGTTGACAAAAATAGGATTGCCAACGTCCGGATATGGCAGGAGGAGGAGGAGGAGGAGGAGGAGGAGGAGGAAAAGAAGGAGGAGGAGGAGGAGAATGCTACTAGGCCCAAAAATCTTGGTTTGGGTAACCTGGAACTGCGTCCCTTGTGCTCAGACTTAGGTATTGCATACAAAATTGTACATAGTCATGTTTTACCTGTAAATTATTTTTCCATGTTTTAATCGCAATAATATTCATGCAAACAACCTCTTTAAACTCAATGTGAACCCTTCTAAACTTAACTGTAAAAAAACATGATTTTTGTAAGAGAGTTGTCAAAGCAATCGGTATCTGAAGCTAAATCGGCAAAAGCAAGGGAAGCCGTGCTTGGTGCTTAAAAAGCCCGCAGGAAATCTTGGGGGGGACGGACGGGGGGGGGGGGGGACCAAAGATTTTTCATTTCCCCGCCTGAAGCCGCCCTCACTTCTGCTTCTTCTGCTGTTCCAGGTGCCGATCCCACTCCAAATCCAGAACGTCGTTCACGTCTTGGACAGCAAACTTCACGTACTGATGCAAGCGACGGATTTCCTGCCCGGGAGAAAGTTTCCACCTTCAGCTCAAAACGTCCACAGGGGAACGTTCTTCCAGGGGTGGGGTGGGGGGTTATGCCAAGCTACCCGAAGGGAAGGTTGGGCCCTCAGCTCTCTGGGATGGCTGGGCCTGGCCTCTCCGGGAGACGCTCATCTGGATGCACTGGAGCCAACAGTCCATCTGGATCTGAACCCTGGTGGTGCATTTCTTTGGGTCTCCTCTCCCCTTTTCCTTCCTTCTTTCCCTCTCTCCTTCCCTCTCTCCTCTCTTCCTTTTTCTCTCTCCTCTCCCTTTTCCTCTTCTCTGCCTTCCTCTTCCTCACCCTTCCCTTCCTCTCCTCCTTCTCCTTCCTCCTCCTCTTCCTCTGCTCTCCTCCTCCCTTCCCAGCTCAATCCTTGGCGCTCTCCCACACTGCAAAATGAACTCCTCCTCCACACAGGGCTACGGTTAGCAACTAGTTTTTGACGCTGGATCCCACTTCCTGAACCTCAGCCAGCTTCCCTCAACAGTCCAGCGGGCAGATGACGACCACCGCAGAAGAGGACTTCTCCTGGTCTGCTTGGGGAGCTTCCTGAAGGCACCCTGGACCCGAGAGATGCTCTCTGCTCCTACCTGAAGCTGCCCTTCGCTCTTGGGGTCCAAGGGCTTCTTGTAAAGCAGGTGCAAGTACTCTGAGTTGTGAGCTTGCTCGTCCTTCTCCTGGGCTTCCTCCACCCCTGCAAAGCCTTCCAACAGGTTGGTCTTCAGGAGGCTGATGTCTCCATGAAGGGACTGCGAGAGGCAGGTGAGAGAAAGAGACAGACAGGCAATTCGTTACAGGTTGTCCTAGTCTTACCACCATATATTTAGTGACAAGGGGCTGGTGAGTTCTAGTTCCGCCTTGGCCATGAAAGCCGGCTTGGTGACTTTGGCCCAGTCCCTTCTCTCAGTCCAACCCCACCTCACAGGGTGGTGGTTGTGCGGGGAAAATAGGAGGAAGCTGTGTTGTGTTGTATAAGTTCGCTGCCTTGAATTATTTGTACAAATAGTAAAGGCAGGATACCAATATTAAAATAGAATACATTAAAAATAATAAAGGAAAAATAAATAAATGCCTGAATCTAACAAATAATCTGCTCTTGGTTTTATTAATTATTTTAGATTATTAATTAACTGCAGGATTTGGATTTGGCTAGTCCAGAGAGGAGGAGGAGGAGGATCAGGGAGGACATGACAGCAGCATCTCAGGGGCTGACACAGAGAGGAGGGGGGGGGGGCAAGCTATTCTCCAAACCACCTGAGGGAAGGACAAGAAGCAACAGGTGGGAAAAGTAACCAAGGAGAGAGAAGCAATCTGGAATTAAGGAGAAACTTTCCACCAGACGTTGCAGGTGCTTCATCCCTGGAGGCTTTCAAGAAGAGACTGGACAGCCAATTGTCTCAGATGGTAAAGGGCCTCCTGCTTGAGCAAGGGGTTGGACTAGAAGACCTCCGAGACCCCTTCCAGCTCTATTCCAATTGTTTTCCCCAAATCTGTGCCACTTTTGGCACCCGGCAACTCCACCGCCTCCTCCTCCTCACCTCTGTGGTCTCTTTGATTTCCAGCAGGAAAGTGTGCAGGTCGGTGGCTTCCATGCGTAGCTGCTTCTTCTCCTCCTCACTGCCCACCTGAAACGAGGCCTTGGCCGTCCGAGCCTTCAGTTCCTCCAACTCTTTCTGGAAATGGGCGATCTGCGGAATCAAGCCAGGCCCCGGGGGGGGGGGGTAGAGGGGGGGGGTAGATATTGGAGAATAAATAGTTCCAGAGAATGACAAGAGGGAGGTGAAAAGAGACGCTCAACAGGACTTTTCCCGGAGTAACACGTTAAAAATCTGCTTTTCTACTCCATTGAATTCCTCCTCCTCCTCCTCCTCGCTTGCGCAGGTTGAGCTGTGTGTGTGTCCTTGCCGGCCCGTTGCTTGCACGGCTTGTTGTGGGGCATGACCCCCTAGGGTTGGGGACCGGTGCCTTATATTATAAATCCAGGGGTCCCCAACCTTTCGGACTTCAGGGACCACTGAATTCATAATTTTAAATCCCGCAGACCACTAATACGATCTGCCTAATGACCGGCTGGGTGGGCGTGGCTAGGTGGTCATGTGACTGGGTGGGTGTGGCGAACTCAATGTCACTCATGTTGAGGGGCGCCTCGCCAGCCTTTACTCACCCCTCCCCACTGGGCTCCTTAGGGCCCCAAGAGGAAGGAGTTGCTGGAGCTAAGCAGCCCCCAGGAGAAAGAGTTGGCAAAACAGCTCGGTTCAAATTGGATCCGGCCGAGAAGGAGGCTCAGCAGAAGCACCTCACTGAGGACTAGGAGCATAGGCTTTCCAAGCAGAGGGAAGACCTGCGGGAGTGCAAGGCACTGGCGCCTGGAGGCTTAGCGGGCTGAGATGGTCAGCCAGTTCCAGGCCATGATGCCGTCCCACTGGAACGAGGCCCACCGGCTCTTCCCTCCCAAAGCCCCGCACCAGGAGGCTGAAGCAGACCCCAAGTCAGAATTTCTGCCCCCCCCCCTCCGACCTCCACAAAAAGACCCCGAAGGGGGAGACTCTCTGCAGCCACACAAGCGTCCATTGCACGTATCCGTCCCAGGGGCCACCGTTGGAGGACCCCTGATTTAGTCCAATATAAAAAATGCAGATAGTTTTTCTGCGGACCACCAGTTGAGGCGTTTCCCCCTCTCTCTGCACCTGATTACCTGCAATTCTTCACGGCAGGTAATGAGGAAACAGCGACAGCCAGCACAAACCTTGCATGCAAAACTATCTTCCTAACAGCCTCTTATGAAAACGTCAGGGAGAATCCACAGGTGCAAAGGTGATTTACCTCTTCTCTTATCCCGACGATGACAGGATCCGTCTCTTTCCACTGGCAGGGCTGCTTCTCCACCCCAACACCGGAAGGCTGCTGCCGACCCTGGAAGGTGCAACGTGAAATCAGCCATCAGACAAGGAATCAAGAGGAACGAACGACTGAAGAGATGAAGAGAGCTGAGGCGCATCCGATTTTCGGAACGGTGTCCTTCCATTTAGAGCCCGTGCAGAGATAATGACCGACACTTGTTCCACCTTCAAGGGGTGTGATAGTGTGTGGGAAAGGCCTTGAGGGGTGGAAGGAATGCTATCTAGGGAATGATCAGATAAGAGACATAGGCATAGCCCAGAGCTGCCTAATGCGTAGAGAAAGAGGCTCAGAAGAGGCCCTCTCTAGTTTCTCAGGCTGTGAAAGGGACGGTGGGAGATTTGTACTTTCAGAGCGGCAAGATTCTCTTAGTGTAGCTTTACAGAAAAGCCAGATAAGAGACGGCATAGCCCAGAGCTGCATAAGAGAAAGAGCCTCAGAAAGTAACGTATGCGGAATGCATAAGATATACTCATGTTATACTTTAGTTTTGTATGGTGGAGATAACGCCAGGATGGTTGCACCATGTCCAACTTTTATTTTTAACAATAAAGTATTTTTAAAAAAGAAAAAGAAAAGAAAACCCTCAACGGGTTGAGGGAAGACATTGTAGGCACGTTGTTGGCCCTGATGCCGGCTGGGAAAGGCAATGAAAGCCACATGAATTTAACATCCTTCCACGGCCAAAATAAAGACGGGCGCATCGGCTGTCAGTCCGGCAGTGCCATAAATACCCACAGGTGTTGCCTTTCACTGGCATCCACCCTCTCTTCCTACATAGAAATTTGGGTTATTAATTTGCAATACAGAACAGCTCAATTCACAGAAAAGCGATCGAATTCCTTCTTACCTGCGAAGGGCTCAATTTTGCAGCCACTGGTGATATCTTGGCCGCTTTCTGAAGGCCCGAAGCTGCGGGAGCGCTTTGTGGTAGACGCGCTGCTGGAAGCAAGAACACCAAAAGAGGGGGGGGGGGGGGACACAAACACACTTGCACAACTGCTGCTAACGGTCGGTTACGACTTAAAAGCCCTAAAAGATCAAACGAGGGGAAAGCCCACTCCGAGAAGAGCAAAATTAGGGTGGCCAGCTGAACAGCTGCCATGATGTCCGTCCGTCATTCCGGGCTCAATTACTGTCATATATCGAGGACCGACTGCACCAGTGGGTCACTTGAGAGGAACAGAGCGGGGGGGGGGGGGGCACAGGGAAGGTCCCCACCGCAACAGCTTGCACTCAAATGCCCCAACCACCACAGGGAAGGAAGGGGAGGGAGGGAAAGACCGAACCGTACTTGCTGAAGTCACTGGGGTAGAAGCCTTGATGGGGGCAGGAGGAGGCGTGGCCAGGCCTAGGACTCCTGCAGGGGTAGATTTTGCAGCCAGGGGAAAGAGGAAGGGCACTTGGCTGGCGTTGACGGAAGGGGCAGCAGACTCGGCGGCAGCAGCGAACCTGAAGAGGAAAAACTCAAAATGAAAACCGGCAAAGACACACCGCCTAGAATTCCTCAATTAGGAGGACAGACCGGTCCCTCGGCATTTATCAACCTGGCTGGCTTATAAAATGAAGAGGTGCTAGGAACCAAGCATGGGACATCTTCAGACTAGGGCCTGGGTCTTGGCATAGTCGGAGGTGGAGCCAAGCGGGGACGCAGCCTAGAATCATTACGTTCCCACAACTGATCCAAAGCCAACCCGTCTCAAAGTGCCAATTAAAGTGGTTAGTGGACTGGGTTCTTTTTTAAAAAAATTTTCTTTTAAAATATTGTTATTATTTACATATAAGTATATTGAACACGGTGTGACCGTCCTGGCATGTCATCCGCCGTGAAAATCAAAGTGAAAGATAAAAAAACATTGCAGCTCTCCCAGCCAGCTAAGGTCTGTGACCGTGAATCCCCCCTCGAAAGACTTTGCGGGAGGTGAAGGGAGCAGAATCCAGAGCCAATAAATAAAAGGGATTTTTGCCAGGAGAAGGACTTGGCTTCAGGCTCTTGGGAAGCCAAGGAGGAGCCGAGGTGGCACAGTGGTTAGCGTGCAGTACTGCAGGCCACTTCAGCTGACTGTTATCTGCAGTTCAGCAGTTCAAATCTCACCGGCTCAAGATCGACTCAGCCTTCCATCCTTCCGAGGTGGGTGAAATGAGGACCCAGACTGTGGGGGCGATATGCTGACTCAATTTGCTAAAAAATCTCTAAACCACTTAGAGAGGGCTGAAAGCCCTATGAAGCGGTATATAAGTCTAATAAATAAATAAATAAATAAGCAAGCCTCCACCAGAGCAGACAAAAACGAAGAGCAGACGTACTTTTCGTTGAGGTTGACCTTGACGGAGGATACCGCTGGCGCAAAGCTGGGCTTAGTCGCCGTGGGAGGAACGGGTCCGTCGACACGGCTCTTGAAGCTCACCGACCCAAAGGAGAAAGATGGAGCGGAAACCGGGACGAGGCCAGACGGGGCGATGGGAGCTTGCGGTGCTTTCGGGGCGGCGGGAGAAGGGAACTCGGAGGCCTTGCTGGTGCTGGGCCCAGGAGCCGCTGTTGGGGCCTCCGATGGGAACGGATAAGGCAGAGAAGGACTGGGAGCCGGGCCAGGGGCCTTGAGCGGGGGGCTTGTAAAAGAGAAGGGGGTGGCCCCACTGCTTGGGACTAAGGGGGGACCTGGGGCTGGAGGGGCTGGGGGAGCGTCGCTCTTGGGAGCAGCCGAAGGAGCCGTGGCGCCTGGGAAAGAGAGATTGGCCATTAGCACAAGTAATACGAGGAGAGCTCGGCTAAGTGAGTCCAGCGACTGTGCCTGATTTTGCAACTTATTTTGGCCGCGGTCCTTAACGCAAATCATAAACGCACCGATTTTAAGTTCTGGTATTTCATTTGAAGGAGGCTCCCTTGGAAAGCCACAAGCCCTTCTCAACGCCTCGGCTACCTCTTAGGGAGACCAACACAACTCACAACCCCAAGGAAATCCCCTGGCCAGGCCCCAAATGCCTACCTGTGGTTTTCGCTCCCCTCTCCCCTTCTGCAGAGAGAGGTTCGGGGGCCACCAGGAGAGATCGGACGCCGGGGTTTTGATTGACCATGTAAAAGGGGCATAAAACCCCGTCTGTGGATAACAACATCAAGACCGGAGCAGGATCCAAAGTTTTATCTTCACCTGGGAGAATCATACCGAAATGCAACACGTTCACTCTAAGGCAAAAAAACCCTCTCTCATAAAATCCAGGAACTTTAAGTAGCACAGCCGGTAAAACGAGGACCCAGATTGTTGGGGGGCAATGGGCTGACTTTGTAAACCACTTACAAGAGGGCTGGAAAGCACTGTAAAGCGGTATATAAGGGATATTCCTTCCTCCTTCCCTCCCTCCTCTCATCATCCTTCCTTCCTCCCATCTTTCTTCCTCCATCCCTCCTCTCATCTATCTTCCTTCCTTCTTTCCCTCCCTCCTCTCCTCTCCCTTCCTTAGAATGCCGTATTGCAGGCTAACTGCCAATTGCTAGAGGTTGAATCCTGACCAGCTCAACGTTGACTTGGCCTTCCATTCTTCTGAGGTGGGTAAAATGAAGACCCAGATTGTTGTTTTTTTTTTTGGGGGGGGGGCAACAGGATGACTCTGTAAACCGCTTAGAGAGGGCTGAAAAGCAATATATAAGTCTAAGTACCCTTGCTAGTGTTTTACTGAGTTATTTATACCACCCAGAGCTGCTTGGTAGAGTTGGGCGGCATACAAATTTAATGACAGTCTTGGCAGATTAGACGATGTCATATGGAACTTTCGCCCCTTCTCAGATCAAACGAATATTCCTCACGCTTACTAATAGTGATGGGTGTGTTGTTGCTGTAATCAACGGCGACTCCGACAGGCAAGGAATCGTCGCTTTTATCTGTCACGGGAAGCTCTGCGCGGCTGGAGTCCTCCAACACCCACAGCTCCCAGTTGGTCTGCAAAGAAAGTCAATTCGGTTTCCAAAAGGTGGTTGGCAAACAGCCCCCCCGAGCCCATGAGGGTGGAACTGTGGCACGCAGGGCGAACTGATTCTGTCTCCTGCAAACTCCACTCCCCCTTCGCTCCTCTTTTGTTCGCTCTGGGGAGGGGCCATTCACCATCCACCTGTGGCCTTCCTGTCAACACCTGTTCTGTAGCTCTTCCCTTAGTCTGGCCACTCTGCGCATGGGCACACTGGGAACAGGCTCCAGCTGCTCCTCTGCCCCACTGATCTCCGACTCCAAAGGCAGCTGATAACTGGCATATGGCTCTGGTCCTTTCTCTGCCTCTGACACAGAGCCCTCCTCAGAGCCTTCCCCAGACTCCAGGACTGGCCCATCTCCCTCCCCAACCTCTGCTGGAGGGCCACAACAAGAGGCACGGATCAAACCAAACCGGAAGTGCTAGAAGGCTGGACATATATGGCTGGGTTTTTGCCCCCGGCATTTTTCTATCATAAGAATCCAAAATGTGACTCCCTCCCCCCCCCCCTTTCTTACAAAGAGATCTACTCTGCCCGAGTTTGGGAAGAGAATTACCTGATCCCCTTGTCTTGACAGGATGCTGACTTCGGTGGAAGCGGCAGAAGCTAATAAGACCAGATCCCTGGGAAGGAAATAAAATAAAACAGCTGTGAACATTCAAGGAAAATCTTTGTGCGAAGAACAAATTAAGTTCCCACTGAGGTTTCCTGGGGAAAGAGCAGCCTTGAGGGATCTGATCAGCCAACACGAACATAGGACATTGTTGAAAAATACGAAAAGGAACTGAGACGGAGCTAATCATGTTGATTCGGCTCGCAAGGAATTGTGGCTGAGGATCGATGGGTGTGTCTTGTTGTTATTTGTGATCTGCAGTTGACTAGGGCCTAGGCAGCTTGTTGAAATACTAAAACGAGAAACCATTTTGGTTTAAACCCATGGCAAAACCTTGCTTTGCTTTGCTTATCCAGTTCATTACCCCTGAGAAACATCTCTGCCTGGGGTTAATTCTATACGACTGTATCAGTCCGTAGGGTTATTGGCGCTCTATGAGCTTGGCTGTTTTCTGCCAGACGTTTCATGACCCAACTAGGCGACATCATCAGTGCCAAGAGGCTTCTAACCATGGGTGATGTACCCTAGTCTGCAAGATCTGCAAGAAGACAACCCAGCTCAGAGCTACTCTATATAACCAGGGAGCCACACCAGCACTGGTGATGTGACCTGGCTGGGTCATGAAGCGCCTGCAAGAAAGGTTGAGAGGGTGCCAAGGCTTCCTCAGTTCCACCTTGAGCTACAAATAGGATCTTCTGTTGGTACTTACCAGTCTTCAACGAAGTTAAGGAAGTAGTGATGGAGCCTCTCGGTGCAACTGCCATAACAAGGCTCCATAAAGTTTACAAAGAGCTCAGGCCTCTTCTCTTCTTTTTTCTGAATGCAGAACAGAACAGCTTCGTTTGTCAACTTTTGTTTTTTAAAGCAAGGTGTGGCACCAGTGGTGCCATTCGGACCAGTTCCGGTGAACTGGCAGTGGCAAGTAGGCCCCGGCGCTATGCCATCCTATGTAGCCGTTTTCTAAGCCGTGTGGGTGCGGGCAAGCCACACACGCGGGCAAGCACACTCACATTTCCGGTGTGCGGAAACCGGTGGTAAAATTGTGTGGAACACCCCACCCCCCACCCCCGGTGTGGCACATATTCCCTGGTGGATACATACCGGCAACAAGGCCATAACCACTTCGGGAGAAGTTTCTAAGTTGCCGTCGGCTGCGGCGTAAATGATGGTGAAGACGTAAGTGCCAATCCACAACACATCCAGGACTGGAAAAGAACAATAAAAAGGATTATTTCTCTCCTTATCGTTGAAGGTGATTAGCTACAGACTATCTGTATCAGCTTTTTTCTTTGGATTTTTAAACTTCACTAACATTTTCTGCAAACCAAGCGCTGTGCTTTCCAAGCCATGTCAGGTTCACCTGGCCTAATTTAACTATTAGAAACTTGCAGCGAAACCAGAAAGAAGGCTGACCAGGTGTTCCTCCCGAAATATCACTAAATTCATACCTTTGACAGGATTATCTGCCACGTAGAATGGAGGGCAAGGAATTGTTTTCTTTTCCTGCAGGTTCTGAAAAATTGAAGAAAAAACACAGTTAGACCATATTTTTGTCTGTTGGTGCAGCACTTCAGTGAGGTTCTAAATCACACAGAGCTAAGTTAATTATTCTGCAAATTCATCCCTATTCTGGATTTTGAGCCACACCTGGGTGATTTGAAGAATCCATAAAACTAAGATAACTACGCTGGAAAACTCCATCCAGGTCCTCATAAATTAGGAAGAGATGCTGGAAATGCCATCTGAGCCCAGGTACTTACTATCATATATGGTGGACTTGTAGCAAAGCAAGAAAATATTGGGAAAAATAAGTAGCTGGTTGGAAAAGATAATTAAACAGAATATAGACTTGAAACCAGAAATATATCAGTTGGGCATAATACCATTATAATAATAGGATTATAACAAAGGGACCATATAATTAGTTTTGCATATACAGACAGCAGCAAGGATTACATTTGCAAAATACTCAAAAAATTAGAATACCCCGCCAGATGAGGATGTAATTCAAATAATTTTAGATTGCACTGAAATAGACAGACTAAAATTAAAAATAAAAGATAAAGAAGAATATTACTTGATATGGAATATATTTTACGAGTGGTTAAAGATAAGAGGTAGAAATTAGAGGAAGAAAGACTATGAATGTATGTATTAAAAATAAAGGTTTACAATTACAATCATGTCCATATAGTTAACAAAATAAGCTAATATAAAAAGATTCTCTGTTAAAATTAGTTACATTATTATTGTTATTAGTACATGTGTTAATATAGTAGTAGTAGTAGTAGTAGTAGTAGTAGTAGTAGTAGTAGTAGTAGTACATGTGTTAATATTTATGACAGTCTTTTCTCTGGTTCTTTTTTTTATTTTTTTAATGGTATACCCTGACAATACACCAAATTCAAAATGTTTATGAATAAAAATATTTTTTTAAAAAAGATTGTGGACCGGAAATAAGCCAAAATTAAGACTTACCGGCAGATACTGGACCACTGTGCCATTCTGCTTGCCTACTGCCAGCTGTTTCCCTTTAGGACTCCAACACACTGGGGAAAAAGATTTTTGTAAACAAGCCTTAAAAACTGACACATTAATTACTGCACCAACCTGGCTTACAAACCCCAATAGAAGAAACAGTTGTTGAGAGTAATCAGGCCAATTTTTGCACCCCAGCCTTGTGCCAATCAAGGACACTTGAGGTGTAGTTTGTCAGATAATGAAGCTAGCAACATGTCAGACTGAGAAGATAGAAGCTATATAGTCCAACATGGCTTAGTAGTTAGCATGCTGGCCTTGTAAACCAGGATCATGAGTTTGTTCTTCAACAGTTTAGTTGCACCAGGCTAGAAAATAGAGGAAATAGAGGAAATAGAGGAAAGTGAGTTCTAGTCCCGCCCACCTTAGGCATGAAAGTGAGTTCTAGTCCCGCCTTAGGCATGAAAGTCAGCTGGGTGACTTTGGGCCCAATCCCCCCCCTCCTCTCTCTGAGCGCCCCCCACCTGACCAAGTTGTTGTAGAGAAAATGTGAGGAAAGAGGAGGTATGTTCACTGCCTTGAGTAATTGATAAATATATGAATAAATAAGCACACGTCAATAAGTAAGAAATTAAAAACGAAAAAGGAGGAAACCAGGTTTGAATGAGGGGATGAAACCATGAGACCCACCAGATGTGACGGCCACTGAAGCAGGAAGCGTGGCGTACACCTTTACGGTTTCCATCACCTGCAGGACGGAGACGCTCCCATCGGACAGACAGACAGCTAACATTGTGGCATTCACTGGATTCCACTTAAGGTCGTTGACCAAAGCGCCTCCCATCTTTTGATAAGCGAACGGTCGTTTTTGCTGTTTCGCCTGTTGGAAAGAGATCAAACGAGCATTTAATAAGGATGGATGGATGGACAGAGACAGACAAATAGGTAGATGCTACACATTGATGTATGGAGGTAGAGAGACGTGGATAAAGGTAAAGGTTACCCTCGCACATAGGTGCTAGTTGTTCCCGACACTAGGGGGCAGTGCTCATATCTGTTTGAAAACCAAAGAGCCAATGCTGTCCGAAGACCTCTCTCTTAGCCCCTGAGCCACCACGTCCCTCTATGGATGGGGGGAGGGAGAGGGAGAGGGAGAGAAAGAGAAAGGAGAGAGAGAAAAAGAGAGAGGAGAGAGAGGAGAGAGAGAAAGAGAAAGAGAGAGAAAGAGAGAGATGGACAGACATGGATAAATGGATAGAAAGACCTCCCCATCTAGGCTTGACATATGAAATTGACAAAAGCTTTGGCAATTTTAGGAGAAGTTCGTACGAAAGGAGAGAAGGAATGAGAAGACCAGAAGTTGACCAGATTAATGCCAGGCACAAAAGATCAAAGCATACATAAAATGTTGCTGTTCAAACTATGCAGAGGAATCAGCTCACCTGATTCACAAAGGTGCGGACGTCGAAAAAGCCAATGAAAGAGCCAACTTCATTCGAGGCCATGCAAACTGACAGAGTGAGGTTATCACAGCTGAGCGCCAAGTGATGCACCCAAAACTTTGTCGGGACAAAAAGACCCTGGATATTCTCTACTGGGGAAACGTAATGAAAGGAAAAGTTGACACTCAATGACACCAATTCCGTCAAACAACCCAAAAAAGCAGCTAAACAGAAGGGAGAACCCGCTATCAAACTAACCTATTTTATTAGGAGAATCTCCAGCCTGAATCTGCATAAGCAGGTTTTTCGTCTGAAAGATCTGCAGTCCGGCTGCGCAACCGGTGAAGGTCAGCCCATATTTGTTGGACACAACCAGCAGGTTGCCACGTTCTTTGGGCAGATCCTCAGGGGCTTCGAAGATCCGAATTTTCTTCAGGGCCCGGAATTGAAAATCCTGTCAGGAAAACACCGTGTTAGAAGCTCTATTAGAAACATTCAAGGGGCCGCATGAGACCCCTTAAGAAAAAAACATCTGAACTTTTAACTCTGTCTAATGAAGAAAAGGACTAGGAGGACGATAGCAGGCTCCCAATGTCTGAGGGGCTACCACAAAGAAGAGAAGGTTGTCCAAAGGACCCGAGGGCCTCAGGACAAGAAGCAACGGATGGAAACGAATCAAGGAGAGAAGCAACTTAGAACTGAGGAGGAATTCCCTGACAGTTAGAAGACTTAATTGGTGGAATGGCTTCCCTGCCTATGTTGTGGGTGTTCCATCAATGGAGGCCTTTAAAAGATTGGACAGGCATTTGTCCGGAACAGTACCGTATATACTCGAGTATAAGCCGAGTTTTTCAGCCCACTTTTTGGGCTGAAAAAAGCCGCCTCGGCTTATACTCGAGTCTACAACTGGATCCGGCAGTGCTGTTGCCTGTTGGAGGAGGAGGAGGCGAACCAGCCTGCCATCGCCGGCCACCGCTAGCCCCGCCGCTCTTCCCGACCCCTTCCAAGCCCCACAGTCCAGCGGATGGAGCAGCGAAGCCCCGGGGCTTCGCTGCTGCTCCCCGCATTTTCTGCACGGGGATCCCTTGGAGAGGGGATTCCAGTTGCCGGGCAGAGAAGAGCTCTTCTGATGGGACAGGTGAGCTCCGAGTCGGGGCGGCTGCGGAGGCTTCTCCCGCGCCTTGGCTTTGAGGGCTCCATCTCCGCCT
The DNA here is from genome assembly GCF_009769535.1 of Thamnophis elegans. Classification (NCBI taxonomy): domain Eukaryota; kingdom Metazoa; phylum Chordata; class Lepidosauria; order Squamata; family Natricidae; genus Thamnophis; species Thamnophis elegans. The sequence continues at coordinate 39,596,295 of NC_045556.1, read as the reverse complement.
ACTACCCGTTCCTTTTTGGGGGCAGCCGCCGAAGAGGTCGAGGAAGGAGAGGCGGGCGGGTCGTCAGCCCCCCGGCCGTGCTGCTGTTGCTGCTGTCCCCCTTTGCCCTGAGGGTGGTGAAGGAGATGCTCGCGTAGGCGGCGCAGAGCAGAGCCGGCCTCGGCGCTCACGCCCTCCAGGGGCTCTGCCGAGGAGCAGCACAAGTTGGGCTGAGAGGACGAGAAGACGCGGTCCAGCACGTGTTTTCGACGCCTCAAGCCGCCCCACCTGGAACCGACGACGACGCCCCCTGCTAACAAGTCCGCCTTGGCCGGCTGCTCCGCGGCGCGACTCCACGGAAGCGACGACGAGGTGTCCGCACTGCGGCGTTCGGCTCCCGCTTTGCTGCTGCCTTTGCCTTTGCCCCCCAGCTGCAGGCTCCTCCACAGGCGGCTCTGGAAAGACGACGCCGGCTCCCCTTCGCCGGCCTTGCTGCTCCCTGTTGCTGGTGCCGCTCCGGGTTCCTCGGCTGCTGCCATTCTTTTCTCCCCGCCTCCCTCCCTTCGCCTCCGCCGCCGCCTCCGCCTTTTCCACCAACCCCGCCGCCCGTTACCGCTGCAAGCGCGGAGGCAGGAAGAGCAGCAGCGCGCGACGGCGGCGGCGGCGGCTTCAGCCCAGTCCAGCCGAAGGAAGAGGTTGCACTTGTTCGCTATCGCAGCGGGCGACCGCCTCAGGGGCTGGGCCTGGGCGGCTGGAGGGCTCCCGCTCTCGGTGCGTCGGAGGCCGCGAAGAGAGGAGCCGCGGCTCGGAGCATGGCAGGAAGCGCGGAGAGCTACCGAAGTTTCGACGCGCCTGACTTTTCCTGATTAGGAAGGAGGTCGGCTGTCTCCACCGGCCGCGCAGACTCGCTTTGTAGGGGAGGGGTGGGGCACAATAAAAAATGATTATCGGGTGGCGTTGTTAAACACTCGTCCCCCGTCCCCCCCAGCAAAAACAATAAGACCGGAGAAAGTAATATATTATAAGGCAATTGCCAGAGTTAAACTTCATCGACGTGGAAGAACAATGCTTTATGATGTAAATTCGGACTTGTATGAATTTGCAAAAGTTTCTCTTGAGTTGTTTGCCCGCTTCAGAAGGCTAGAAGAAAGAAAATTAAAGGTAAATGCAGCGTGTCTCTCAATATCACTGATCAACCCAAGGGTGCTTTTTCAGGAGGCAACTGGACTTTATTGTTTTTTTCTTTGGAGACGTTTCGTTTCTCACCATTCAGCTCTGACAGGATAGTGGGGAAGTAGGATAGTGGCAGAGCTGAAGAAGCTTCTTGGATGAAACGTCTTCCCAAAAAAAACCCAAGAAAGCCCAGTTGTTGCCTGAAAAAGCACCTTTAGGACAACCGTGACCTGGATGACTGACAATCTCTACAGACCCCCGGGGCTTCGCTGCTCCATCCGCTGGACTGTGGGGCTTGGAAGGGGGTGGGAAGAGCGGCGGGGCTAGCGGTGGCCGGCGATGGCAGGCTGGTTCGCCTCCTCCTCCTCCAACAGCACTGCCGGATATCCGCCCAACGCTGCGGGGGCGCCAGCGGGAGCTTTGGCGGCTTCACCTCATCCGTAGCGCTGGGCAGCAAATGTGCTGGTGCTGTTGGAGGAGGAGGAGGCGGCGGCAGCAATAGCACCTGAGGACAGGACAAGAAGCAATGGAAACTTGTCAGAAGGAGACTCAAGCTGGAAATAACGAGAAATCTGACAGTAAGAACAATTAAAATCCTAGGAAAATGTCCTTTCATGAAAAATTACTTTTTCAGTTAACTCTGCCTGACATTAGTTGGGCGAACAGAAATATTAGTTGGCCAATTCTAAAAGGGAGCACCAGAAAGAACTTAAAATATTTTTTAAGAGAGCTGGGTTTTTCATTTATATTATATGTATGAACAGAATTAACACAAATTGCAGATACCAATCAAACATAAAGAAAAAAAGGATGAAATAATGCTCATTTTTAAAAACTCAGTGAAAATAAAAACAATATACCAAGAAGGTGGCATACTGGTTGTGATTTGATCTCTTCGGGGGATCCCGGGGATCCCCTATACAAGTATTTTAATATTGCAGACTTGCAGTATTATAAGTCATACTGATATTATAGAACACTTTAATTAAGCGGGTCCCTTGAATAAACATAACTTTGAGTTTCAAATAACACTGATTTTTTATTTTTGAAATTTACCGTAGCTGCTGCATTTCCCACCCTAGGCTTATACTCGAGTCAATAACTTTTCCAGCTTTTTGGGGTAAAATTAGGTGCCTCGGCTTATATTCGGGTCGGCTTATACTCGAGTATATACGGTATATAAGGTCTCCTACCTGAGCAGAGGGTTGGACTAGAAGACCTCCAAGGTCCCTTCCAACCCTATTATTCTGCACTGACTGAGCTGAATGAGAATAGAATCCCTCCCAGCCGTATGGTTCTATGTTCTAACTGTTAAAAAAGTAACTGTTGGTTTATCTGCTTTAGGTAACCAAAGTCAGGACAATTCTTTTGACAGTGGGATGGGGGCAGCAGTAAATCCAACGTCTTGGCTTGGAAAACTTTTAAGTTACCTGAATCGGGATAATTCCTTTGTTTTATCTTTAATTGGGGGGAGGGCTCTCTCCAAAGGCCCCCATTGGGGACCCAGCTTGGAAAGCTCCCGAAGCCACTCCAGATAGCGAGAGGAGCAGCACACAAATTTACTAAATAATACATTAAAATTAAATAAAGTAAAATGGAGTAAAATAAAAGGAAAATGTGCAGTATATAATATGTAAAATATTAACGTAATTCAATGACATAATAATATAATACATATAATACATAACATAGCACAATATAATATAATACAGTATAATACAATAATATAAAATAAATGTAACATAATATAATATGTATCATAATAATATATAATATATTGCATAGTATATAATAATATATAATAGTATAGCATAATATAACATGATGCAATGCAATATATAATATAATAGTACCATATATAATAATGACATGAGATCCTTATCCTGCCTGGCCTACCTGGCGGGGTTGTTGTGCAGGAAGACTGTAAAGGGATAATGGGGCGGGGGGGGGAGAGGAGGAGGAGGAGAGGGGCGACTCCCCCTCCTCACTTAAAAAAGCCCCCCCCCCCCAAAAGGACGTAATGGACCCTGGAGGGGGGGGGGACTAAAAATCCTTCTCCGTCTCTTCCTGCCCCTCCCCTCCAGCCCCTCCCGCGGCCTCCTAAGCCCGGCCTCACCTTCATCTCCCGCTCGGGGATCACGTCCATGTCGTCGCCCATCTCGCCGCCGCCGCCGCCGCCACCGGCAGCCTGGACACGCGCCGCCCGCTCTCACATTCCCCGCTTTTTCAACCACGGGGGTAGGAGAAAACGAACGGACTCGCGGGCGCTTCCTTTTCCGGCGACGCTGTAGGAGCGGCTTCCGGCTTGGAACCCCCCCCCCGGAAGTCTCCGACGCTTGGTTCTGTAGGGAGGGAAGGGAAAAAAATGACACTCTTCCGGTTTCGGTCCTCTTACGGTCGGTCAACTCTATGGCTGGTGCTAAGTAGATGAAAACAAAAGCAATGAGGACATAGATGTGGGAAATAGAGTCATGCAGACTCTCCGACTTCCGGGATAATTTATTAACCCAAGGTTAATAAGAGCCAAGGTGGCGCAGTGGTTAAATGCAGCACTGCAGGCTACTGCTAGATCAGCAGTTCAGCTGTTCAAATCCCACCGGCTCAGGGTTGACTCAGCCTTCCATCCTTCCGAGGTGGGTAAAATGAGGGCCCAGATTGTTGGGGGCAATATGCTGACTCTCTGTAAACCGCTTAGAGAGGCCTGAAAGCCCTATGAAGCGGTATATAAGTCTACTGCTATTAACCCCTTTGAGATAGCATCTAAATACAGTAGCTCATGGGGGAAAAAAGATTTTTACAATAAAAGGGGATCTCTGCAGAGGAGAGCCTCAAGGTGGGGCACTTGCCTCACCATCAGGAGGTTGCGAGTTCGATCCTTGGTAGAGGCAGATGTAGGGTCTCCTGCTTGGCCATGGGGGGTTGGACTAGATGACCTGCAAGGTCCCTTCCAACTCTGTTCATCTGTTACTTCCCCAAGGATCAACCCAATTCGGGTGGCTGCTTGCGTTTCTCCATCCATAGCTGCCAAGGGTCTTGCTGGAATTGGTTTTAAAAGTAGTTGTGGCAAGGCAGCCACTATATGTGCTCATGGGAGGTGATATTGGGGGGTGGGGGGGGCGAGGTGCTATGGGAATCCTATGGTTTAATGGTGGACAGAACCACGTGGTTTGAGATGCTGGGGGTGGGGGGAAGAGAAGAGATGCCGAGAGTGCCTTTTATGCGCTCTCTGGGCCCCACCCCAGAGCTTCCGGTCCCTGTGCAAGAAATGCACTCTGATTGGTGGTTCAAGGGGCGGGAGGGGGGGGGCGGGGGGTCTAAGTAACTTTGGGGGCTGCCTTTCTTTTGAATCCCAAGTGTGCTTCAGCTGTTGCTATTTATGGTTCTGCCTGAAGGAGGCAGATGTTCGTTATGTAGAATAGACTGGCTTAGGCCTTAATGGCCCATTGACAAAGGTGGGGGTAAAGTACAACAAAATATTAAAAATATTTTGGATTAAAAATATAAGAATGAAGACTTGGCATAAAAAAAGATAGTTAGAAGCTTGCTTAAAAGAGACGTCATCAGCCTCTAACCACAAGATGTTCCAGCCAACGTCCCCATGTCAAAAGTCCAAACCACAAGGGTCAGATAAAGTTCGTTAATGACAGGTGGTCCATACCTGTAACAAAAGGAGAAGTCAGGCCCTCGTCCCCTTTATGAGGCTTCTCTCCTCAAGGGAACCAATAGGAAATGAGTAAGGGTGTTTCCGTGTGACGCTGCCTTTGAGAACGTAGGAGAACGCCTGCTTCGATGATGATGATGAAGGTGGTTCAGAGCTTGCGATGCTAAGCCATTTTCGCTGGCTTTCTGAACCTGGCTGCCAAATAAACTTTTCCTGTATCCTGAGAAGTCTAAAGCCTGTCGTCTTCTGAAGGGCGGGGGGTGGGGGGTGGGCAGGGATCTTCTTTGTCTTTAACACGTTTCTTCTTTTCTCATCCAGGGAAATATAATATTCTGCCTTTTTAATATTTCCTAAAACATTTCATTTTTTCTAAGAGAGGGTTGGGTGCTAACTTCTTACACATTCTGCGCACCCCTCAACAGCTGCCTTTGAAGACATCCTGGAAGACAAATGTTCCTCAGAGCCCAGGTCCCTTAGTTTCGCCCGTCTTGCTAAGCCAAGATTTGATTAACCCCTGTTGGTTGAATAAACCACCATTGGGTGGATTGACCTGGCACACTGAGCCCTCCTAAGCCTTGGTTTGCAGCCTCCTGGGTTCACACTAACCAGGAAGCCAAACCCAAATAATAGTTTTGTGGCTTTGCACAATGTGTGACTTCAGAGCGTGTGTCAAGTGAAGGACACAAATTGCCTGTAATCCCATGTTGTGTGAATAGAGCCACCATCCTGATTTTAGCAGGTGGCACAAATCCTCGTACACACAAGAAATTTCCTGAGAACAATTAACCTACGGAAGAGAAGTTGCCTTCGGAAGTTGTGGGAGCTCCCCCACTGGAGGCCTTCAAGAAGAGACTGGACTGCTCTCTGTCAGAAATGGTGTAGGGTCTCCTGCTTGGGTGGGAGGGGGCTGGACTAGATGACCTACAAGGTCCCTTCCAACTCTGCTGTTCTATTCTATGGTATTTTCCATTGGTGTCCATGATATATGCCTCAGAATCTGATTTATTTACTGTGAATCTATGAATTGTATTAGTTCATTCGGGTTGAAAGCCAGCAGGGGGCGCCTGTAACCATCTTCTGCGGAGGGACCTTGGAAAGCTAAGCTGGGCTGAAGCTGGTTAGCATTTGAATGGGAGATGACCAAGAGACCCCCGGGCTGAATGGTTAGACTGGGAGGTTAAAAAGAAAGACAATAGAAGTAAATGGCAAATTATTTTGTATTGATACCAAGAAAACGAAAGAAAGTATCAGGAGTTGAATTCAACTCAACGGAGACTTGAACTGGGTGAACTCAGCCACTAAAAGGAGGAGAAAACCTTAGGAGGATTAAACCCAACTCCAGTGCCACAACTCACATACAGGTAGTCCTCGACTTACAACCACAAAACTGAAACCAGAATTTCCATCTACATGGTTGTTAAGTGAGCCATGTCCAATTTTAGGACCTTTTCCCCCCCCCACAGTTGTTCAATAAATCGCTGCAGTTCTGAGTTGCATGGTCATTAAGTGAATCCAGCTTCCCCCAGTAGTGGAAATTTTGAGTAGTTTGGAGAAGCAGCGAATGCCACCTCTGGCCGGCCCCAGAGTAGGGGGGGAATGGAGATTTTGTAGTATCCTTCCCCTGCCACGCCCACCAAGCCACGCCCACAGAACCGGTAGCATAAAATTTTGAATCTCATCACTGACCCCACTGACCCCTGGTTGTAAGTCGAGGTTTAGCTGTACGGAGAAGGGGGAGACACACTGACCTGATCAGGGAAATTGGCTTGCACAAAGACACCAAGATTAGAAATCCAGGCATCGTGAAAATTGTTTGCATTTGACAGGACGACAGAAGGGGGGGGGGGGAATCCTCAGAAATCAGGGAAACTGGTCTGGGAAGACACCTAAAACTTTTGTGGTGGCCGATATTTTTCATATGTAGGCACCGCCCCCCCCCCAACCCCTTCTTCAGAACTAACCACGATGTCACTCAAATCCGCGCCCCATCCGGCCTAGGACTGGTTCTGAATTCTAGGCTAAAACTCCTCCAGTTTACCCTTTTCGCTTTCCTTCATCACCGTTTGGTAAAAATGGCAGGTTTCCTGTTGCAAAAATCCTGGCTGGGTGGTTTCTGCTCCTTTAAAGATAGGACCCAACTTAAACCACCTGCATTTTTTTGCCTCCCTTGGGCCAGAGGGGTTGGTTTTCCTTCCGGCTGCACACAAAGCCATTTTTAGAAAAGCAGTTTCGTGCTTGGAAGAGAAGTGGCGGTGAAGAAAATCTGAATAATTTCAGATTTCTTTGGGGGAGGAGGAGGGGAGGGGGCTTTGGAGAGCGTACCATCTGTTTTGAAAAACGCCCTGTGAAATCTGGATTTTTGCCTTTAGAGTTTGCTTTGGTTCTTGAGAACAACGGGGCTTCTCTTCGGGTTAACAGTTGAGAATAAAAATCAGGGGCGACCCTCGTCTGAGTGACGTCGACTGGACTTTTCCTTGCCATTCCCTTCGGATGGAGTCTTTAAAACAAAAGCAACAGAGCAGAGATCTTGCGGTCGTCAGAGGTGGAAAATGTTCCGTATTTGCCTCTCCCTTTAAGGAAGGCTTGAGAGGTCTCGCTCTGGAGGAGGACCTAAAAATTTGGGGCTGCTTTCTTGACTCTTGCCTTCAAACATCATCACCCTAAAAGGAGAGAAGAATTAATGAAATATCACCAGGGATAACCTTCCTTCGATTTCTAGAACAAGGTGTCCCAACCTTGGGAATTTGAAGATATACGGACTTCAACTCCCAGAATCCCGCAGGCAGCATGTTTGCCGGCCACAATGAGGGGTAATTCTGAAATCCACCCATCTTAAAGAAGCAGGCTGGCTGGGGAATTCTGGGACTTGAAGTCCACTTGTCTTCGAGTTGCCAAGGTTGAGAAAGACTGTCTCAGATGTCCAAACAAACAATATTTTATGGAGAAGCTGCGTAGGGAATAAAATCCAGCAAAATAAAACAAAGACAGTGAGATGAATTGGAAAATTAAATATAAGGGGGAGGATTGCAGGAAAACAAAAGTATGTTTGACTTGATATGAGGAATAGACTGGCTGCAGGGAGTTTGTTTCCTTGCTATCAAATAAGCTGTTTGCAGCTGCTTATGCAAATTATGGGTAAAACCAAGAGACAATGTAAATTTTGGACCCACCCTCTTCGCCCAGGTTCCTGTTCCCATTCTGATAAGGCAGAGCAATTGACCCTGGTAATGAAAGATGCAAATGCTGGCATCATTTCCTTACCCAATTTTCATTTTATGGCCATGGCCATGGTGCCATCTAGGATGTTTAAGAAAATATATTTACAAAAGAAAAAAAAATCCACTATGCCCAAGTTGCAATAAGTAAAGGTAAAAGTTCCCCTCGCACAGATGTACTAGTCATTCCCGACTCCAGGGGGCGATGGTGCTCATCTCCGTTTCAAAGGCCGAAGAGCCGGCGCTGTCCAAAGACGTCTCCGTGGTCATGTGGCTGGCATGACTCAACACTGAATTCACACGGAATGCTGTTCCCTTCCCACCAAAGACGGTTCCTGTTTTCCTACTTGCATTTTTTATATGCTTTCGAACTGCTGGGTTGGCAGAAGCTGGGACAAGTCACGGGAGCTCCCTCCGTTGTGCAGTGCTGGGGATATGAACCACCGAACTGCCGACACTGCGAGTGAGCAGTGAGCCACTGCGTCCCTAGAAGTTGCAATAACCATCCTGTAACTCCCAAGAGGACGGAGAGACCAGTCTATGGACACAGCTGTGGTTCAACCCACAGGGGCTGCAGAAAAGGGGCAGAAGAGGGAAACCTGCTTCAAAAGCCGTTTAAAAAGCCTCCTGATGACTTCAGTGCTAACGCTAAGGGACAGAAAACAGTGCCCTCCTGTGGACAATGTCGGAATCGCCGGAAATAAAGAAAATAATCCTTTTAAATGAATTTCATGGTTATTATTCTGTAGAGTAGTCCTTTGCTGCAGATGTAGAAGTTTCGCACCTTATGGAGCAGATGTATTGGTTTGTGAGAAAGACCTTGAGAGAGGGAGCGAAGATAAAAGACGGCATAGCCCAGAGATGCATAATGGGAAAAGAAAGAGGCTCGGAAAGGAACCCTCCCTAGTTTCTCGAGCTGTAAAAGAGACAGTGGGAGATTTGTACTTTCAGACTGGCAAGGGGGCTGTTAATGCAGCTTTAGAGAACCTCACCAACCTGTCCAGCTTCCTCTGCTGACTATGGCTAGACTGCCCTCTGTCACTTCCCTGGCTGGCTGCCTCTAACCCCACACCAGTGATAAGTCCTTCCAACATCACAACCGAGCATCTTCTTCTCGTGAGCCTTGGGGTGAATGGCCTGGGTCAGCCATGGAGGAAGGGCACCAGCCGGAGGGCAAGGAAGAAGGAATCGGAGGGGAATTGGAAAGCTTGGATAATCCCTCGTGCCCACAGAGAGTTCGGAGTCATTGTTCCCCATCCAGGATTCAACATTTGGAACAGGAATGGAAACCAAGACGGGAACCGAAAGACAATGGGAAGTTTGTTCCTGCCACTTTTGCAATTTAGCTTTTTAAATCTTTAGCAGAATAGTTTGTAGTCTTAGCTGGAGCGGGGACAGACAAGGAACTCCTTTCTCTCTTGATGGGGCATCAACAGCTTTCTCTGAAGTTTGGGGACCAATAAATTTAAATAAATCAACACAACTTTAAAAGGTCCTATCGGGACGCGGTGGCTCAGTGACTAAGACGCTGAGCTTGTCGATCAGAAAGGTTGGCCGTTTGGTGGTTCGAGTCCCTAGTGCCGCGTAACAGAGTGAGCTCCCGTGACTTGTCCCAGCTTCTGCCAACCTAACAGTTCAAAAGCACGTAAAAAAAGAGGAACCACCTTTGGTGGGAAGGGAACAGCATTCCGTGAGCCTTTGGCGTTGAATCCTGCCGGCCACATGACCACGGAGACGTCTTCGGACAGCGCTGGCTCTTCGGCTTTGAAATGGAGATGAGCACCGCCCCCTAGAGTCAGGAACGACTGGTACATTTGTGCGATGGGAAGCTTTACCTTTCCTTAAGCTGAGCACCGAAGTAGTCAGAGAAAATCCAGCAGTTGGCAAGCTAGCCAAGATGGCTAATTGGAACCAACTCTGTTGGGAACCCTGCATCCATCTCCTGCGCCATCTCTACTCCTCTGACGGATACTCACAGTTTCAGGACGGCTGACCGCTTGCCCAGCATCATGGTTACGAAATCCTGGTAGGAGATGGTTTCGCTGGTGCCCCCAGTGACCTCGGAGATCATTTTCTTCAGCTCCAGGTGCGTCTTGGGATTCCCCAGTTTCTCCATCATCCTTTTCACAGACATGAGATCTGCAAGGAAGGGCAGACGGAGAGCGGACGCTTAGAGCCTGCGGAGGGGGACGCTGACGGGGAACCACAGAAGAGGCGCCTATCTCCAGTGGTGGGTTTCAAAATTTTTTTGAACCTACTCTGTGGGTGTGGCCTCTTTTGTGGGAGTGGCTTGCCGGCCATGTGACCTGGTGGGAGTGGCTTGCCGGCCATGTGTTTTCTCTCTCTCTCTCTCTCTCTCTCTTTCCTTCCTTTTGTCTCTGTCCCTTTTTCCTTTTTTTTTTTCATATCTCTCACTTTTTCTTTCTTTTTTCTTTTTTTATTTCTTTCTCTTTCTCTGCGTGAGTCTCTCTGTGTGTGTGTGTGTGTGTCAGTGGTGGGTTTCAAAAATCTTTGGAGCCTCTTCTGTAGGAGGTGTGTCCCGCTTTCCGGGTCCACTGGTGGAACCTCTTCTAACCGGTTTGGTAGATTTGACGAACCGGTTCTACCGAACTGGTGCGAACTGGTAGGAACCCACCTCTGCCTATCTCCCTTGCCTGGCGGTACGGGCAGCCCTCGACGTTTGACCATAGTCAAGCATAAGTCGTGGCGGTCCTAAAGGGGGTCGGTCGCATGACTTTGTGACCTCCCTGGAGGCGGTTGTTCAATGAGCACCATGGTGGTGTGAGTTTTGCTGAAAGTTGAGACTAAATGCCAGACTTTTTTCGCCAAAACTGTTTTGTAAGCTGCCTGGCTTGATCCTGAGGTAAGATGGGTGGCAAATAATAAAAATAAAACAAAACAAATAAGATAAAGTATAAAATAAAATAAATAATAAAATAATAAAATAATAATATAATAAAAACAATAAGACAATTAAATAAAATATAAGATGCAGTCATGTGACAGTGGGATTCTGCAAACAGCCATACATGTAACTGTGTTGCCAAGCACCTGAAGTTCAGATTTTGTGGTTTAGTCTCCACCCCTAAGATTTCCTAGTGGTCTCCTTTCCCAAATTACAAGCTATTAGCCCAGTTAGGTGAGCTCCATCCTGCCACTTAGGTGAGCAATCTCGCAATCTCTCTCTCTCTCCCTCTCTCTCTCTCTCTCTCTCTCTCTCTCTCTCTCTCTCTCTCTCTCTCTCTCTCTCACACACACACACACACACACACACACTCTCTCTCACACACACACACACACACACACACTCAGGCAACCTGACTCAACCTGACGTTATGAAGTTAAAAGCTGCAGGTGGCCTTCGACACACAACCACCGCTGGGAACAGAACTCACATTGCTAAGCAAGGGGGTCTTACGTGTGTCATGTCCAATTTTACCCCTTCTATTTTGCAATAGCTGTTGAGTGAATCAAAACAATGGCTATGCCAATGATGCCGGTCGTTAAGTGAATCCATCTTCCTCATTGTCTGTGTGCTATCAGAAGCCACCCGAGGGGAAGGTCACAGGTGGAGGGAGGCCACGTGATGCCACAACCATCGTAAACTCATGACGATCACGTGACTTTGGGATCCTGCAACAGTTTTTAAGTGCGAGAACCACTTGTGAGTGACTTGTTTAAGCGCCGTTGTAACTTTGAACTGTCGCTAAATGAATGGTTGTAAGTCAAGGACCCCCCTTTATGATATAAAAACAAAACAGAAAAATAACTGATTTGCTCTTTTCAAATTGGGGTCAATTGGCCACTGGACCATCTCACCGATCTCGCCGTGATTGTTCAGGTCGAACTCCATGTATTTTTCTAGGAAAGAGAAATCAAAGGTTAGCACCATTAGAACTCAGCCCTTAGGACACACCAACATAGAATAAACAGAGCTGGAAGGGACCTCGGAGGTCATCTAGTCCAACCCCCTGCCCAAGCAGGAGACCCTCTCCCATTCCGGACACAGGTGGCTGTCCAGTCTCTTCTTTAAAGACCTCCAGTGATGAAGCCCCCCACAATGTTTCCTCTCATTCTTTCTCCATCTATTTCTCCCAATTTTTTCTTCATTTCTTGTCTTCCTTTCTTCCATCTCTCTCATCTTTTTTCCTTCCTTCCCTCCCTTTTTTCATTTTCTTCTTCCTTTCTTCCCATCTCTCCCTCCATTTTTATAGTCTCTCCTTTTATTTTTCCTTCCTTCTCTCAGCTCTCTTCCCTTGCTTCCATCCATACAGCTCTTCCCCCTTCCCTTCCTTTCCTCGGGCTGCCTTCACGCCTCAATCCACACCTCATAAACCCAGTGGGGGCAATTTCTCATCATTTCCCAGGACAAGGAAAGTCAACAGTATAACAAAGTTGGAAGGGACCTTGGAGGTCATCTACTCCAACCCCCTGCCCAAGCAGGAGACCCTCTCCCATTCCAGGCACAAATGGCTGCCCAGTCTCTTCTTTGAAACCTTCCAGTGATGGACCCCCACAACCTCTGGAGGGAAGCTATGGAAGGCAGGCCTACTGAAGCCATTACGATCATTCTTTTGGAGAAAAGGAGGGCTGGGCGTGCTCTCTTCTTCTCCCTCCTCCTCCTCCTCCTCCTCCTCCTCCGTTCTTCCTTTGAGGCTGTGACTTTGAGGTGGCCGATCTCCACAAGAAAGGATTGTCTCCCTTTTTCTGGTGAGCTTTTGGGTTGAAACAAGGCAAAATGAAAAAAGAAAAATCTCTCTGTTAGCTAAGGGAAAAGATCTGATCCGTTGCATGTCCACTTGTAGACAAATGCTATCCAGTTTAGTCACCAGGGAAAATATTCTGATTTCTCACACACCCTCCTTTTCCCCCCAGTCCTTTTTGTCTTGCAACAGGTCCTCCCCTCTTTGGAAAGATCTGAAGGACGATCTCTGCGCCAAGAGGCTGGAAAATGCCCTTGACTCGCTTCCTCTTCCTGCCGGCTATTTTATTTCATTCAATGCAGCTTCACTTTGATACTTGTTTTCTGCTGTTTTCCAAGTTATTTTTTTTAGACAAAAGTAGACTTTAAATGCAGCTGTTTCCTCCTGGGAGATCAAGGCAGGGTGCTTGATATTACCAGGAAAAAAAAAGGAAGAAGGAAGGGCACGGGGGGAGAGAGAAAGAGAGAGAAGAGAAAGGGAAAAAAGAGGAAGGAGGAAGGAAGGAGAAGAAAAAAGAAAGGATGGAGAAAGAAGGAAGGAGGAGGGAGAAAAGAAAAAGGAGGAAGGAGAATAAAGAGGAAAGAGGAAAATAAAGGAGGAGGGAGAAATAAAAGAAAGGAAGGAGGAAGAGAGGGCAAGAAAGAAAGGAAGAAGGAAAAAGGAATGGAGAAAAGGAAGGAAAAAAGAAAGATAAGGAAGGAAGGAATATAGTTAAAAGTGAGGAAGGAATCTGGCTATAAGGGAGGAAGGCAGGGAGGAAGGGAGGAAAGAAGGAATCTAGTTATAGGGGAGGGAGGAATCTAGCTATAAGGAAGGGAGAGGAAGGAAGGAAGGAATCTAGTTATAAATGAGGGAGGGAGGGAAGGGAAAGGCAAATTACGAAACCAAAAATCCTGTTCCCTTCTTGTTTATCACACTTTGCTGATGCACAGAAACATGCCTTCCTTTGACCGTATGATACGTGTGACCGTATCATAAAAATGCCCCCCATCCATCCATAAAACAGGCTTAAACCGGATGATTAAAGTGCTCTCCAACAACCTGCTGAATGCTTGGTTTATGTGAATCCTTGCCTTGTTGCTCTCCCTGGCGTAACCTGTGGCCCGAATGAGTTGAAGGTTCAAATTCATGTGTGGCGTTGCTGCTCAGCGCTTCCCAGAATTTCACTTCCCAGAGAATTCATGGAAAAACAAGAGAGAGAAAAGCTTGAAGGGGAGAAAACCTCTCTGGCATCTCCAGTCTCTTTTGAGCCCAGAAGGTTTGAAAAGAAGCCTTGGAGATCCTGCCTGTACATATCCTCACTAACAGAGGGGTAGGGTACAAATCCTGCGTTTGCAGTGTGTGTGTGTGTGTGTGTGTGTGTGTGTGTGTGTGTGTTTCTGTGCACTTTGTGTCCAGTGGGAGAAAAGACCTAGAAACAAAAGCTCGATTGTTGGTCAGTTCCAAAAGAAAAAAGTTTTGGATCAGAAAAATGCTGAATTTGCTTGCCAGAAGGACACAGGAGCAAAGATTTGGAAAGAGAAAAAGTGTGTATGCTTTGTGTGTGTGTGCTCAAAACCAACACAACCTTGTGTTGTGGCCCACCAGCAGCCAGTGGAGCTGGCAGCAGAGTCGGAGAGTGGGGAGGTTGGGGAGGAACCTGGGCCAGTCCTGGAGTCTGGCAAAGGCTCTGGTGATGAGGGCTCTGTGTGGGAGGCAGAGGGGGGGCCAGAGCCGTATGCCAATTATCAGCTGCCTTCAGAGTCAGACAGCAGTGGGGCAGAAGAACAGCTGGAGCCTGTTCCCAGTGTGCGCATGTGCAGAGTGGCCAGACGAAGGGAACAGCTAAAGAGCAGGGGTCGACCTGGGAGTAAGGCCACAGGTGGACAATGAAGGGCCCCTCCCAGAGGAAAAGGAGCAAAAGGGGAGTGGAGTTCGCTTAATCCGAGACTCCTGGCCAAGTTCTGCAGATTTTATGCCTGGCAGCTCTCCAAGCCAGATAAAGTCTGTGACCGTAAATCCTCCCTTGAAAGACTTTGCTGGAGGTGAAGGAGCAGAATTCACAGTCAATTAATAAAACGGTTTTTTTTAACTCGGGACCAGGAGTTTGCTTCAGACGCTCGGGAAGCCTCGGTCAGAACCTCCGTAGTCCTCCTCAAACAGCATATAAAGACTTTTTGCCCGTTGCAGCCTTTGACACAAGGTTGAATTTTTGTGGCCTTTGCAGCAACCACAGATTTCATTTCACAACTTCGAGTCTCCATTCCTTCAGAGGCAGAAGTTTGATCATGCGACAGTGGGGGAACGTCGCAACAGTCGTAAATGTGAAGACTGACGGTTGTTCAGCACCATCGTAACTTTGAACAGTCGCTAAACGAATGGTTCTCACTCGAGGACTACATGCAGATCCGTTGCTGATCACTTGTCAATCCTGGTTTGCTTTTCCTGGTTGTGTATATTTTGCAAAACCCAGCCTGGTTGGTTACTTGGTGATCCATCCGTTTTTGTGAAACCGTACGGGCGTGGTCTGCGAGATCTCGAAGGAGGCTAAACATGTTTAAAAATCAGATGGGTTCCAATCCCATCTGTTGCACTGGCAATAATAATAATAGCAATAATATTCCCAGTCCTCACCCACACCCTGATCTCATAGCCAAAGACACATTCTTAATCCCACTTCCCAGCTGGAAAAAAAACCAGCCACCATTGCCAGTTCCTCTGACCGGGTTTGGCCACGAGGCGTGGCCGCTGGTGGGATACAAATCCCTTCCAGATGTGCTGAACTTGGAGCCAGGGAGGTGGTGGCCCCTAACATCTGGAGAAGTTCACGCTGGCGGAGACGACAATAGGACTTTAACACGTCCTCCAATTCACTTAAAGAAGAAGAGGGGAAGAAAAAGAGGAGGGTGAATGGAAGTGATTTTTTGGAATTAATTTTAAATGGCAAAGGGATGCGGTGGCTCAGTGGCTAAAGACGCTGAGCGTGTCGATCAGAAAGGTCGGCAGTTCGGCAGTTTGAATCCCTAGTGCCGGGTAATGGAGTGAGCTCCCGTGACTTGTCCCAGCTTTTGTCAACCTAGCAGTTCGAAAGAACATTAAAAAATGTAAGTAGAAAAAATAGGGAAGTGTTCTGCGCGCCTTCGGCATCTAAGCATGCCAGCCACATGACCATGGAGACATCTTCAGACAGCGCTGGCTCTTTGGCTTTGAAACGGAGATAAGCACCGCCCCCTAGAGTCAGGAACGACTGGCACAGATGTGCGAGGGGAACATCTCTCCAAAATAATAATAACATTGGGGGTGATCACATCGCACTGTTTCTCCATCCTCCGGACAACTGCAGTGCTTCTGTCCCTCACCCAAAGGGAAATTATTTTCTACAGGCGGTTCACTCAATGTGGACTACTACCTTTAAAAACCGCAAGCTTTTCTTCCAGGTCCTCTTCATCGCTAAACTTTGGGTCGCAGAGAAACTCCTGAAACAGAGAAAAGAGGATTTAAAAAAGGAGAAGATCAATAGGTTTAAGCAGCAATCAAACCTTCCCAGCGGCTTCCTTTCCACGTGGCCTCGGTGGACACAGGGGGTTTACAGAAATTTGGGGCTCAGTTGTGTTAATAAGTTGAGAACTACCAGTATAGATACAGCCTTTATCATTATCTCTTTGCAATTTGAGTGGGGAAGCCCATTTAAGCACTTTACACACCGAACAATGAAAATAGCTTTGTTGGGTGTTGCATGGAGTGAGGGAAAATATTGCAAAAATTGGGCCATTCTGCTAAAAAAAAATAAAGGAAAGAAAATGCCAGAAAAAAAAACACAGCATTAAAAACAGAGAAAAGGGTCAACAGTCCCTGAATTAAGACTGGGGGTTAGAATGAATGTTCAACAAAGTTATCTTGAAGCAGAGATTGCAGAGCCCTTGAGCAGAGATAATAAACAATTGTGTCAGCAAAGCCAAACTGGACTCCATGGGATGCAAGTCAATTCAGACAAATGGAATTCAGATAATCCTGTACTTATGGCAGCACAGGGCTGGAAGGGACCTTGGAGGTCCTCTAGTCCAACCCTCTGGCCAAAAACAGGAGACTTTTACCAGGTGTCCTTGGTGTTCGCTGAGCTTGCTTGTTTTCTCGCAGACGTTTCATTACCAAACTAGGTAACATCATCAGTGCTAGCGATGATGTCTGCAAGAAAACAACCAAGCTCAGAGAGCAACAAGAACCCCACAATCCTCTTTCTCCAACACCCCTGAGGACAGGAGAAGAAGCAATGGGTGGAAACTAACCAAGGAGAGACGCAACCTAGAATCAGTGAGGAATTTCCTAACAGTGCGAACAATCATCCAGTGGAACAGAATTTGCCTCCAGAAGTTGTGGGTGCTCCATCCCTGGAGGCTTTTAAGCAGAGTCTAGATATCCGTTTGTCTGGAATGGGATAGAGTCTCCTGCGCGAACAGGGGGTTAGACTAGAAGACCTCCAAGGTCCCTTGCATTATTCTATGTTCATTTATTGACCGTCCCACTTCAGGGGCTCCAGTTTTGGTTCCATGTCGAGGACTACTTGTAATCCTGACCATCAGCCACAGAACTTCTGCTGGCAGGCAATCCAATCCGATCCTTTAAGCATCTCCTCCTCCTCCTCCTCCTCCTGAAATCCAGCTGGTTTCCTATCCCTTATCTTTGGCAAAAGGCAAAAGAAAACGATACTCCTTTTGAGACTCTAGAGAGGTATATTTTCATAACTCCCAGCCATCCCCCAAAGGAATTTGTTGTTAAGGTTTAAACACAGAAAACACACACACACACACACACACACACACACACACACACACACACACACCCTTGGCGCAGGAAGGGAAGCAACTCCTGGAAGTTCCTACCTGAAACTTCTCAAGCAGGTTTTCCATCTTTTGTAGGCTGACACCACACAGGGAAGGCCTTGCATAAATCCCCAGTTGGAGCCAGAGGCTCTTTGGGAATCTGTTTAGATTGCACCAGCGATGGTGGCCACGTGCTTCTTTTTAAGAGCCAGCACATTCTCTGGGGAAAAACTGAAGCTGGCACGGGACAATCGGAGCCTGTGGCTCTGGGCGATCCCTTCTGAAGCGTAGGGAGGGATCAGAAGTGCAGATCTGGGCGGTTGCTTGAATGCCACAAAGTCTGATTGCCAGCCTCCACGTTTCTTTGCGCCTCTGCTCCCAAACCCACATCCAAAGCTTTTCACCAAGACAACAGGCAGCTTTATACACCGCAAATGCAAAATGAAGCTTCGACGGCTGGGGCCAAAGAGGAAGATCAGAGAGAGAGAGAGAGAGATGAGACAGAGAAAAATGAGAGATGACACAGAGAGAAACAGAGAGAGAAAAGGAGAGAGAAAGAGATGAGACAGAGAGAGATAACAGAGAGATGACAGAGAGAGAGAAAGGGGGAGAGAGGGTCAGAGAGAAAAGAGAGAGATGAGTGAGAAAGAGACAGAAAGAGAGAAAGAAAGATATGAGACAAAGAGAGAGATGACAGAAAGAGAGAGAAAGGGAGAGAGAAATAATAAGAGATGGCACAGAGAGAGAGAGAGAGAGAAAGATAACAGAGAAAGAAAGAGATGAGACAAAGAGAGAGATGGCAGGGAGACAGAGAGAAAGAGAGAGAGAAAGAGAGAGAGAAAGAGAGAGAGAAAGAGAGAGAGAAAGAGAGAGGGAGAGCAAGCAAGAGAGTTGAGAGATAAAGAGATGAGAGAGAGAAAGAGAAAGAAACGAGAGATGATGGAAAGACAGTATTTTATTTATTTTTATTTCCATTTTTTTTTACATTTTGGTCAGATGATGGACACACGTTTATCCCAAGAATGTTTAAACTCAGTTACTGGAACTGATCCCCAACCTCAGCTAGAAGTTGGATCCAAGCTTCCATTATTCCTTCCGTGAAATCGTACTTTCTAAAATAATTTTGGGACTTCCCTCCTGTCAGTCAAAGGTTGTGGCCCCCACAGTACCCTCCGCGTTCCCTTCTTGGCAACTCCCCCAATGCCCTGAGAGTTCATCCTTTAGAGAAGCCACTGGGTTAAAAATAAAAATAAACCAAAAAAAAGGGGGGGGGGAGTCTGAACAAAGAACATTGAGTGTTTCCTGGTTCACAGAGCAGAATTTGGGGCCTGGAACGGGAGTGGATGATGAATTAACTAGAAAATACCGTAGCTGGCAAGGATGAGGCCTGAAAATGGGGAAGAGAAGGGACAGGACGGTCCCTGGAGCTAGGATAGAATAGAGTTGGAAGGGACCCTGGAGGTCCTCCAGTCCATCCCCTGCTCAGGCAGGAGACTTTAAACCATTCCAGAAGTGGGGCTGCCCAGCCTCTTCTTGAAAGCCTCCAGGGACGAAGCCCCACCACTTCGGGTTCCACTGGTTCATTGTCCTCACTGTTAGGAACTTCCAGGTTGCTTCCCTCCTTGATTAGTTTCCATCCATGGTTTCTTGCCTTCTGATGCTTTGGAAAATAAATTGATCCGTGTTTTTTGTGCGTTGCCAACAGGGAGAAATCAAAACGGGCCGCCTGGCCTCCAGAGCTTAGACTCCCCTCAGCAAAAATCTCTTGAAATGCTCCTATTCAACTGGGATCAAGATACGGCGGTCCTTGACTTATGACCGTTCCTTTAGTGACCGGCTTAAGTTAAAACAGCCCTGAAAAATGTGATTCCCGACCATTCTCCACACTTACTACCATTGCAGCAGCCCTGAGGCCACGCGATCAAAACTTTAGGCACCCATCAGCTAACCCGGTTTTCGTCCTGTCCTGGTTACCGACTGGTTGGTTCCCTTCAATGGGTTAAACCTCAAAGTGAACTTTGCCAGGCACAGGAAGGCAGACCGGGGCCAACCCGAACGGAGGACGCTGGCAGAAACTGTGCCCTTAGAATGGCAAGGTTTGTTGCTGGCCGGGTTTAGAATGGAATAACAGAGTCGGAAGGGACCTCGGAGGTCTTCTAGTCCAACCCCCTGCTCAGGCAGGAAACCCTACAGCACTTCTGACAAATAGATGTCCAACCTCTTCTTTAAAAACCTCCAGTGTTGGAGCATCCACAACTCCTGGAGGCAACTTCTGTTCCACTGGTTAACTGTCCTCATTGTCATGAAATTTCTCCTTAGTTCTCGGTTGCTTCTCTCCTGGATTAGGTTGTGGGAATGCGGGCTTGACTTGACAAGAGAGAAACGGGGGGGGGGGGAGTTGGGGAGAACCAACTGTTGCACTTACTTTGTTGATTTCCTCCAACCTGCCTTCTTGTTCAGCTTTCAGCAAACGAAAGGCTTTCCCCCCTGCGGGAAAAGTCAAGAAAAACAAATCACAAAGGAGGAAAAAATGGATAGCATTTATTTACCAGCGCAATGGGATTTGATATTCCCCCCATCTAGTGGGGAAGGGGGCTTCCTTTCAACCCCAAAGAGAGAGTGAGAGAGAGAGAGAGAAGTTTCTTGGGTAGATTTCCCCTGTCTCAAAAGTCGTAGCCTTAAAGGAAAAACAGAAGAGGAGGGAGAAGGAAATAGCAAAGCTCCTTGAGCCTTTCTTTTGCAAAAGAGGAAAGTGGGGGGGGGGGTTGAAACTGTGTCCCAGGGGAATTAAAAGGACCCCCCCCTCCCTCCCTGCGTGTCTGGAAGGCAACTGAAGCAACTTTGGGCGTTTTCTTCCACCACCACCGCCACCCATTTCCCGCAGGGAACCCTCACCGCCTACCTTGGCGGGCATTGTTGAGCATCACAGACATGGTGGGATGCTGGTGGCCGGTGCTGGAGGGTGGTGGGGGGGGGGGACGGGGACGGGCTGCCAGCTCTCCCCTCGCCCTTTGCTCTGCTGCTTTGCTCCCGTCCGCCGCTGCCGCCGCCAAGCGGAGAGGGAGCGGGACTTTTGTGAGCTTAAGCCAGCCCATTTCTCTTCAATGAAGCCATTCAGAAGCCAGGGGGTTGAGCGGCGGTCCCTCGGCCGCGATTGGGGGAAGGAAGGCTCTGCAAGGGCTCCGCGCCCCACGGCTGCAGGGGCCTCCCTCCCCCTCCCTGCCCTTGCACAGCGAGCTGGCAAGTTAACCCCTTCCTGGGTCGTGCCAGGAACGCCTCTCTGCGGGCAGTGGCAGAGGGTTGTAGGGACTTGGGATCAGGAAGGCTGGAGTCACACAATAGAGAAGGCAGCTGGACGTTGAGTTGAATGCGACACAAGCCTCGCGTTGCGCCCAGGTAAATTTAGAACCAAGCTGAAAGCCGGAACTCGGGAGAAGTTTCCCCTCAGGGACAACCATCAATTGGTGGGAGAGAAGTTGCCTTCTGAAGTTCCGGGGGGCTCCGGCACTGGAGGTTTTCAAGGAGAGATTGGACAGCCCTTTGTATGAAGTGGTAAAGGGTTGGACTAGATAACCTCCAAGGTCCCTTCCAACTTTGTTATATTGCTAACTTTCCTTGCCCTGGGAAATGGTGGGAATTTGCCCCGCTGTGTGTGAGGAGGTGTGGATTGAGGTGTGAAGGCAGACCCAAGGAAGGAAGGAAAGAAGGAGGGAGGGAGGGAGGGAAGGGAAAGGAAAGGAAGCTGCATGGATGGAAGGAAGGGAACAGAGCTGAGAGAAGGAAGGGGAAAAAATAAAAGGAAGGAATATAGAAGGAATGGGACGGGTGGGAAGAAAGGAAGAAGAAAATGAAAAAAGGGAGAGAAGGAAGGAAGGAAAAAAGATGAGAGAGATGGAAGAAAAGAAGAAAGATGAAAAATTAGAGAAAGAATGAGAGAGGAAAAGAGAGAAGAAAGGACAGAAGGACAGACGAAGAAAGAGATAAAAGGGAGGGAGGGAGAGAAAGAAGGAAGGAAGGAAGGAAAGAGTGAGGGAAAGAAAGAAAGAGGTTCATCCCTGCTCTATTCTGCTTTCAAATTTCCTGGGAAGAATTATTTTTTGGTTCAGAAAGGCAACCAAACAGGCGGGGGGGGGACCTCTGGGGGGGGGGGGGGCAGGGCCTTCCCAGGGACCTCCACCCACTTGGCTTAAGCCAAGATTCTGAATCACCGCCTGATGATCCACAGCATTCCTGGAGAGGTTTGTCAACTTTGCCGAGGACGGAGAGAGCAGCCGGGGGTCTCTTCCCCCCCTGCCCATCACGTGGCTCCCCTTGCAGACCCAGTGGGCTGAATCAGGATTTCCCTCTTCCCTCCCAAGAGCCCCCTAGTCTTTCTCCCCCTTTTCAAGTGTCAGCCTAATATCTTTGCTTCATTAAAGGTAAGGATTCCCCTCGAACATATGTGCTAGTCGTACCCAACTCTAGGGGGCGGTGCTCAACTCTGTTTCAAATCCGAAGAGCCAGCGCTGTCCGAAGACGTCTCCGTAGTCATGACTCAACGCCGAAGGCGCACGGAATGCTGTTCCCTTCCGACCAAAGGTGTTTCCTATTTTTCTACTTGCATTTTTACAAGCTTTTGAACTGCTAGGTTGGCAGAAGCCGGGACAAGGAACGGGAGCTCGCTCCGTTATGCAGCACTAGGGGTTTGATCCACCAAACTGCCAATCTTTATGATCGACAAGCTCAGCGTCTCAGCCACTGAGCCACCGAATAACTTTAACAGTCAAATTTTCAAATATCACTTCCATTCACCCTCGTCCTTTTCTTTCCCTCTTCTTGATGTGGGTGGAAAAGGAGAGAGCAAAAGTTGGCTTGAAACTCAACATTAAGAAAACTAAGATCATGGCATACGGCTCTCTCAGTTCCTGGGGGAGAAATGAAGGGAGTGACAGATTTTATTTTCCTGGGCTCAAAGATCACCGCAGATGGGGACTGCAGCCAAGAAATGAAGAGACGCTTGATCCTAGGGAGGAAAGTGATGGCAAATCTAAACAGCCTACTAAAAAGCAAAGACATCACCCTGCCAACACAAGGGTGCCAAGTCAAGGCTCTGGTTTCCCCAGTTGCAAAGGACAGCTGTAAAGACTGGACGACAAGGAAGGCTGAGGGCCAAAGAATGGAGGCCTTTGAACTCTGGTGCTGGAGAAGAAGACTCCTGCATTGAGTCCCTTGGACTGCAAGGCCATCCAACCGGTCAGTCCTGGAGGAGATCCACCCTGACTGCTCTTTAGAAGGCCGGATCCTGAAGAGGAAACTCAAAGACTTTGGCCACCTGATGAGAAGGAAGAAGGACTCCCTGGAGAAGAGCCTCATGCTGGGAACGATGGAGGGAAGAAGAAGAAGAAGAAGGGGATGGCAGAGAAGGAGGTGGCTGGATGGATGGAGTCACTGAAGCAGCCAGCGTGAGCTTCAATGGGCTCCAGAGGATGGGAGAGGACAGGAAGGCCTGGAGGAACGTTGTCCGTGGGGTTGGGGTTGGGTTGGGGAAAAAAACTTTGCAACTAACAGCAACGAGACTAAAAGTTTGGAGGGGAAACACAATGGTCCAGGAATGTTCTCCTGGGCCAACCATACTTCGAAGGAACCTGGCAGGAACATTGATCCCTTAAATCTCAATCATTCCTTCTTCCCACCCATCTCCAAGGAGACCCTCAGAAGTGGGTGTCTTCTGCTTGGGCTGTGACTTTTGTCTTCTTCCTAGTCCTCTGCTCTCCATCATCCAATGTCAGGTGAGGAGATAAACCGATATTTCCCAGGGCCGAGAGATGTTGGTGCAAGGATTCCAGAGCGTTAGTCGCGTCCTTGGGGAAACCGACTCTCAGAGTTGGAATCTGCTCTCTTGATTATCTCATATATATTTTTCCTCTTCCTTTCAAGGTGGAGGAAGAACAAGGGGCCGGTTGTCTCCTTCCACGCTGTCTTTTAACCCTCGCACTGGCAGGGCTTAAAAAGATCCAGAAGGAAAGAATGCGGATGAAATACATCTGTAATAAGGAAGGCAAGAAAAATTCACATTTCCCCCCCTGGTATTAGAAAGCTACTTTCCTTTTCCTATTTTTCCTTTCCTTTTCCTCCTTTTCTCACAGAGTTTATATCCTTCCTTGTTGTAATATAGTTCCTTGTGCAGGTGTGTGTCCTCCATGGCCTAGTTCATAACAGGGCCTGCAGAGTCACGCTGAACCACACAGGAGAAAACAAACTCCTAAAACTCCATAACATTCTGATAGTGCATAACATAACATCCTGAGATGTGCCCTACCAATGACGCCCAGGATTTGACCATATATAGACTGAGCAGTAGATTAGAAATTGTACTTTTACAGGCTGTTTTTAACCACATGCTATTGCTCCTCCTGCCTTTGTCCTATCTCAATAAAAGGGGCTCTCAGACCCCCAATCTGAGTCGCTCCATCCCGAGAAAGGTCGTGTCCTGTCTTTTCTCCACATTGGCCTCATGGACGAACCACGGGAACATCACACTTCCTTCCTTTCCTTCCGTTCATTTCTTCTTCAGTAAAAAACATGATTGGACAAAGAGGAGAAGCTGTGGCAGCTCAGGTGATTCGTTAAACAGCTACCTGGAAATGCCTCTTCCGGATCTTTCTGGACTGAAAAACGGACATCCGGAGGTTGCGATTTTGGGAAGAAGTTCTGCAAAAGGACCTTCCTGGACTACAACTCCCAGGAGCCCCTGCCAGCAGAGGAATGGGTAGAGGATGATGGGAGCTGTAGTTCCGTGACATCTAAAGAGTGGATCGCTGCTTTTAAGTAGTCCTCGACTTACAACAGTTCATTTAGTGAATGTTTGAAGTTACAATGACACTAAAAAAGGGGAGTTCAGATAGTTTTTCACACTTACGACCGTTGCAGCATCCCCATGGTCATGTGATCAAACTTCAGGCACTGATTCATACTTATGACGGTTGCAAGGTCCAGAATCACGCGATTCCCCCTTTTACGACCTTCTGACACGCAAAGGCAATGGGGAAGCCAGATTCACTTAACAACCGTGTTCCTAACTTAACAACTGCAGTCATTCGTTTAACAACAACGGCAAGAAAGGTTGTAAAATGGGCCAAGACCCACTTAACAACTGCCTCACTTAACAACAGAAATTTGGGGCTCAACTGTGGTTGTTAAGCCCAGGACTGTCTGCATCGTATATCAAGCTACACATTTTCGCTTTTCGGGCCTTTTCTTCTCAGCCTTTTGGAGCCTATAAATCAAAGTTTAGGGATTGCCACGTCGTGCCAACCCAACCCATTGTTGCTCCCATACGGCGTTCTTCACTCAGCCTGAAAACGAATCTTAAAGGACTGGCGTGTCTGTTAATTTGACCCACTTGGTATTCTCTCTGAGCAGTTTTCGTCTCGTTCTTCCGAGGTGACCACGAAAAGGCACCTTTTAAATGTTTAAAATGTAAATCGATCAATTTATGCATGCAGGGAACGAGGATGTAAAGGGGATAATCCTGCCAGGGTGTAGATGAGGGAAGTATGGATTTAGCATCTCATTTGCTGATCCTTAACGAATACAATCCCAGGGTCTCCTGCCCAGGCCTGGAAAGTAAGAAACCCACAAAGAAAAGATAAACATTCACACCGTCATCTAGAAGACCTCATTGCCGATTTAAAGCAGGATTGGAAAGCTGGGGTCACAAAAAGAGATATATTAACACACGTGCCTGTACAGTACAAATCCCGTTTTCTTAAAAATTCAGATAAAGCTTTCCCGATTATATGGGTGAATGTAACTGCGGAGTTTCTCTCTTAAGCTGAACTGGGCTGAAATCACTTTTTATGTCAGCAAGTGAATGAATTACAGATCACTGAACACAAGAAGGATTTGCTGGGCCAATGTTCAACAGGGAGAGAGAAGCTGTTGTGGCCCATGCCAGCGGGCAGCAGAGCTGGCAGCCGATTCGGCCAGTGGGGAGGTTGGGGAGGAAGATGGGCCAGTCCTGGAGTCTGGGGAAGGCTCTGGTGATGAGGCCTCTGTGTCGGAGGCAGAGAGGGGGCCAGGGCCGTCTGACAGTTATCAGCTGCCTTCGGAGTCAGACATCAGTGGGGCAGAGGAACAGCTGGAGCCTGTTCCCAGTGTGCACATGCGCAGAGTGGCCAGACGAAGGGAGGAGCTAAAGAACAGGGGTGGACTTTGGAGTAAGGCCACAGGGGGACGGTGAATGGCCCCTCCCAGAGGAAATAAAAGAGGAGCAACAGGGGAGTGGAGTTTGCAGGAGACAATTAGTTCACATAATTATTGTGAAGATTGGTTTGTGACTGCAGGGGACTCCTTGCAAAGTATTTTCTTCTACAGCTGTTGCATTGGGATGATATCGGCCTGGCAGCTCTCCAAGCCTGATAAGGTCTGTTGGTTGTCAATTCGCCTTTGAAAGACTGTTTGCTGGGATTTTGCTGGAATGAGAGGAATTCACCTTAGCTTCATAAAAAAGGGGTTTTGTCGGGACAAGGAGTCTGCTTCATGATTGGGTCTTGGTTGGCGAAGGTGGTTTCTTTTTTTTTCAAGAGAAGAAGGGGGAAGATATCAATTTTTGGATCTTCTGCTTGTTTGTCGATTCCCCAGACGCTGTTCCTGTCCAGTTTTACTATTGTGGACGGGTCAATTTCACAAAATCAATTTCACAACCTGGGCCAGATCAATTTCACCACCGTTGGTCTATTCCAGAGGTGGGTTGATACCTGTTCACACCGGTTTGGTGAACCGGTAGTGGAAATTGCGACTGGGTCGCCGAACCAGTAAGGACAGCAGACTCGCAACGCCCCCAAACTGGTACCCTGGTAGCATGGTGTTTTTTTTTGGGGGGGGGGCATTTTTAATGTTCTGCGCATGTGGAGACCTATTTACAGGCAACTGTGTGCGAGAACCGAACCGGCAGTAATGCCGGCAGCAACACATCCCTGGTCTATCCAATGGCACAGCTAAGAGGCAGCTTTTGTTGGTTTTTAAAGCTTGCCTTTAAAAGGAAATGAAAATTTCTCTAGCTTCTGAAGAACCGGAAACAAGCAAATTCTATATCCTTATACTGGATTTATTCCCCATCCTGGCAGCCAATTTTCATTTTTCAGCATCAGGGTTCAAATCTCTTGGGTTTTTCCCCCCCACCCACCCCCTCCAGGGTCCAAAACTCCTGGGACCAAAAAGGCACAATGCACAGTTTCCCCAAAGACTTGCAAAGTGGCTGTTTCAGATTTCTAGTCCTCAGGACCGCCATGAATTTGGGAGGTCTCCATTTTGGGGTTGAATCTTTAAGGTTGGTTCGGCAGCCCAGAACACCAGATAGTTTTCTCAAGCGATTCTCTGTCTCTGACAAAGATGGCTCAGTCTGCCTCCTCTGGCCAGTGGCATTCTGGGAGTATTTCCTTTTCCTTTTTTAAAAGCGGGGGGGGGGGTGTCTACATTGATTCCATCACTTCCAGTCTCCAGGCCTCCTTTCACCTCTAACAGCCGCTGGGCAAGCTCTGAAGAATGGCCTCTAGGTTCCCCTTGTCACTCTGGATCTCTGCCAGATCTTCTTCGAAGGCTTCCAGCGATGCCTTCTGCTCCTCGGCTTCCTGTACCAAGATGCCCAGGGTCTCATTCAGGGCTCCAGGTCCCGCCAGACGCAGCCTCAAGCTTGCCAGCTGGACCTGGCTCGCACGGAGCACAGCTGCGGACCCATCCAGGTTTCCTGGGGAAGCAAAACAGAGCGTTGGCACTAAGGCTGGGGGGGGGATGGCACCCCCAAAATCACAGCTCCAACCTCAGCCCTGCTAAGCAGAGCAGACCAGGAAGTCAACTCCACGGCAAGAGCGGATCTCCTCTGGTTTGAGTTTGGATGTCGTTAACGATTCTGATTGTGCTGGACTTCGTCCCACCCGCCCCTCATATGCCTTGTGAATTAGGAAGGTAATCTGCCTTCTTAATTACAGATTAACAGAGTTGGAAGGGACCTCGTGGGTCATCTAGTCTCCTCCACCCAAGCAGGAGACCCTACGCCATTTCTGGCAGAGGGCAGTCCAGTCTCTTCTTGAAAGCTTCCAGGGATGAGGCTCCCACAACCTCCGAAGGCAACTTATGTGCTACGCTTAGGCCTGACCTGAGCGTAATACACAAAAATTATCTGTCACAACGTCCTACCTGTCAATGGCTCCTTCAGCTTCAACCACAGTAACACACAGGGGCAAACAATCGATGCAAACTCCAGGTAAACTCAATTGCAGCCACAGAGAGTCAACGCCTGGAATGCTCTACCCCTCTCTGTTGTTAATTTTAGGCATAACAAATTAGGGGATAATTTCTTCAGTTTATTAATTAAAGCAGGCTAGATTACACAGTTTTGGCACTCAGAAACCAACGTTAAGGAAGAAGCATCATAGACTGTTCCAAGAATCCCAAAGTGATTTAATTTAATTTAAAAAAAGAAATCTTTATGGAAAGAAGAGTCTGCCCTCTAGTGGAACTGTCTGGAAATGCTGAAAGCTCAACCATGGAACAGGTGTATTGATTCCTTGCTAGGTAAAAGCTAAAGCCACAGGTATGTTTGACCAACCCACCCTGGGATGCCTTTTAAATGCCTATTTTAACACCACTTGCTTAATCACCAGCTAGTAAACACACAGATAAAGGTAAAGTTTCCCCTCGCACATACATGATAGTCGTTCCCAACTCTAGGGGGCGATGGTGCTCATCTCCGTTTCAAAGGCCAAAGAGCCAGCGCTGTCCGAAGACGTCTCCGTGGTCATGTGGCCGGTATGATTAAACGTTGAAGGGGCAGGGAAGGCTGTTCCCTTCCCACCAAAGGTGGTCCCCATTTTCCTACTTGCATTTTTGACATGCTTTTTAACTGCTAGGTTGGCAGAAGCTGGGACAAGTCGTGGGAGCTCCCTCCGTTACGCGGTGTAAGGGATTGGAAATGCCGACATTTCTGATCGACAAGCTCAGCGTCTTAGCCCCTGAGCCACCGCGTCCCTCTAATGCACACGTTGACCTTGACTTAAAACCATTTGTTTACTGTCTGTTCGGAGTTGCAACGGCACTGAAAAAAGTGACCAATGACTGGTTTCACCCTTACGACTGTTGCAGCATCCCCGCAGTCATGTGATCAAAATTCAGACCCTTGGCAAGTGACTCATATTTATGAGGGTCGCAGGGTCCCCGGGGTTACGTGATCCTCTTTTTTGCAACCTTCTGACAAGCAAAATCAAAGGGGAATCCAGATTCACTTAACAACCGTGACAGGAAAGGTTGTAAAATGTGGCAAAACTCGGTTAACAAATGTCTCGCTTTGTCACGTAAGTTTTGGGCGGCATTGCGGTCGTAAGTGAAGGACGTACGGAAGAAGGGATCACGGAAAAAGGGATGCTTGGACCGGGCTAATCTCGGTTAGTTCGAGGGGGTACTTACCTAGTTTGGAGAGCAGATGCTGGAGGGCCTTAATGTCCATCTCCAAGGAGCGTTGGGCCGCTTGGAGGTTCTGGCCGAGCGTCTTCATGCCCACTGCAGCCTTCGACACAAGACAGGCTTTGCGTCAGCCTCCTCCCACGGGTCCCTCTCTTGAAGGCCACAAGGGTTTCCCGCCATCCAGGTCACGGTTGTCCCAAAATTGCTTTCTCAAAAGGCAACTGGACTTGGTTTCCCCCCAAAGACATTTCACTCCTCCCCCCAGAAGCTTCTCCCGTTCTGATGAACTGAACTTTGACTTGGAACTGAACTTCGGTCAGAGCGGAAGAAGCTTCTGGGATGAGGAGTGAAATGTCTTCGGGGGGAAACAAAAGGCACTTTGGGGCCATCCCTCTCCGGTTCTACCTTGGGAAAACAGGACTGACCTCCGCAGGTTTCCCAAGTTGGGCCTGAAGTTCTCTGGCCTTGTCTTCTTGCCTGGAAATCTCGGTAACCAGGGTGAGAGCAACCGTGGCAGACATTCGGCTAGCCTGCTTCCTCTCCTCCTTGGCCCGTCTTAGGACCCCTTCGGCCGCCTGCAGAACGGAAGAGTGAAAAAGAAACGGAGGAGAAGGAAGGAAGCCATAAAGCTGCCCTCATGCCACCCGATCGACAGGCTCAGCGCCTTCACCACGGACACACTGCCGCCTAACACAGCCCCACCTGGGCATTTTTCCTCGCGGCCGATTCCCCCTCACGGGCAACCGCGAAGGCCTTTGCGGAAACGGTCCCGGAATTCCCCAGGGCTTTCTGGGCCTGCCTGATCTTCCTCTGGGTCTCCACAATCGTCCGGCCACGCACCGCAACCCGCTTCCTCCTGACCGCAGCGCGGCCTTTAGGGTCTGCCATCAGGGTCTTTATTCCTGCCAGCAAAAGGAAAAACCGGTTACCCTGCTTCAAGCTGGATAAAATTACATCCCTTTATGTTCTGACCGAGGCTTCCCAAGAGCATGAAGGAGACTCCTTGTCCCGACAAAAAACCCCTTTCATTAATTGACTGTGAATTTTGCTCATTCACCTCCAGCAAAGTCTTTCAAGGGAGGATTTACAGTCACAGACCTTCTCTGGCTTGGAGAGCTGCCAGGCCGAGATCTGCAGAACTTGGCCAGGAGCCTCGGAGAGTCACGAACCAATGAAGCGAACTGATTGTCTCCTGCAAACTCCACTCCCCCTTCGCTCCCCTTTTATTCCCTCTGGGAGGGGCCATTCACCGTCCCCCTGTGGCCTTACTCCCAAGTTGACCCCTGTCCTTTAGCTGCTCCCTTCCTCTGGCCACTCTGTGCATGCGCACTCTGGGAACAGGCTCCAGCTGTTCCTCTGCCCCACTGATGTCTGACTCTGAAGGCAGCTGATAACTGGTTTTTGTTGGGACCAGGAGTTTGCTGCATGCTCTTGGGAAGCCTGAGTCAGAAGAGTTCTTGAGATTAAGTAGTTAGGATTACTTTTGTCTTACCATCCAGTGTGGTCACCAAAGCCTTCGCTTCGGACACCACGGCCTCTCCGTTGGCCAGGGAGGACTCGGCCAGTGCCTGTGCATTGTTCGTTCTCTGCCATAGCTGTGAAACAGAGGAAAGCAAGATTAGACTAAAAAAGTCCTAACTGTGAACATTCACTAAAGATGACCGGTGATTACTTAACTTTGGCGCAGGCTTGACTTGAGGTGATGCACTAAGTCAAGACAAGCCCTTGGTTTGTGGGTGAAGATAATGTCTGCGTGTGAACCCATGTGAACTCTGTGGTTATTATATGCACAGGGCAGTAGTTGATCACCAGAGGGCAGACCAGAGTTACGTACTTTGAAATACTTCTTTGCTGCCACCTAATGGCCATTTGCAGCATGACAGGGCTGATAGTGAGGCCTTTTAAAAGAGTGAGTCAATCAAATTTGTCTAGGATTGACCCCCAAGATCTGACCAGGAATGTCAGACATTCCTTCAGTCGAATGTTTCTTTGCATCCTGGTTTGTTGTGGCCAAATTTTGCTGCCAAATAAGGGCAAATCAAGCCACGAAGCACTCACCTCTTCCAAGGGCCGAATCCTCTGCAGCATTTCCTTTAACCCAGTTTCTACTGCCAAGGTTTTGTCGGTTGTCAACCCGTGTTTCGTTTCAATCAGTTGCTGGATTTCCTCGGCTTCTTGGACCAGATTTCCAGCTTTCTCCACCAGAGGGCGCTGCAAGATCAGAGTCTGTGGATTTACTTAATCGATTAAAAAAAAACCTACCTAGAATTGGAAAAATGAATTTATTACTAGGATTATGACATTTATAGATTGCTGGGGTACTTTTTTTTTTTTGGGGGGGGGGTGTTTGCATATGAGCCCCCAGAGGGTAGTTTGTGCTCCATAAATCAGCTGTTTTTAAGCACTAGCCTGCTCTCCATAGGTGGCCAGAATCTGCCTACGGGCAAATACACTATATTTTGTGCAATTAAGGAAACAATCTAGTGGAAAAGAGATGGGAAGATTTTCTACCTTATTTTTGCCTCATCCCACATCTAAATCAAGCTAGGTGTCCATCCCCGCATTACCTAAAAAAAGAAAAGAAACTTCCTTTTGCTTCCTCCAACTCTGGAAATTCAATAATTGATTTTTTTTTGGGGGGGGGGCAGCTTAATTAATATCTCTATTTTTTATTTTATTTTATTTTCCAGGCTGCTTTGCACAGTGCACCATTCTAAAAAAAAACCTTAGCAAAATGAAGAAATAAAGCAATTTCCTAAAAACCGCACCCAAAATGACAGGGACCAACACAACATTGTTATGCAAAAGGTTTTCCTTTGCAGGAAAGATATATAGGAGGGTGTTTCTCCACTTTAGCAATTTTAACATGGGTGAACTTCAACTCCCAAAGTCCCCGAGCCAACCTGCTGGAGAATTTGGGGTGTTTGGCACACAGCATGCTGGAGAAATCTGAAGTCCACCCATCTTAAAGCACGCTGGCTGGGGAATTCTTACACCGGCATTCTAGGGAATTCTTAAAGCTGAAATTGGAAAAAAAACACTGATTTAGAAGACCTGGAATCAAACTGAAAAAGCCATCAAGTGGACGAGGAACATACAAAATATAATCCACTATGTGAGAGAAAACCTGTTTCCATGAAGAAACGATGTAGGAAAAAACCCCTGTCCTGTTAGTAATGCTTACCAGCTCCAAAGTATCCGTCTGAGCCAGGGTTGTGTTGCTCTGATGGCCTGAAACCAGCTTCTCAGCATCTTCTATTTGCAAGACGAGGGTTTTTTGGGTCCTATTGATTTTCTCACCACTGCAAGGCAGACATTCTCAAATTATCAACTCATTTAAATGGTGGGATTGGTCTCGGTGGGACGTGACAGATATCCTTGCATTTAACCAAAATAAAAACTGGAAGGAAATGAGTTTTAGGATAGAAAAATTAGAGCTGAGTTTATCGTTCTTCAGGTAGGGCCTTGCCCATTTTATTTTAAAGTAGTCTGGCTGGGGGATTCTGGGAGTTGAAGTCCACAATTGCTTAAAGTTGCTTGCTGACTAGGGAATTCTGGGAGTTGAATTCTGCCCATCTTAAAATGTAAAGGATGGTTGGGAGTCGTTGTGGCCCTCCAGCGGCCAGCGGAATTGGCGGCAGAGTCGGAGAGTGGGGAGGGTTGGGGAGGAACCTTGGCCAGTCCTGGAGTCTGGGGGAGGCTCTGATGATGAGGGCTCTGTGTCGGAGGCAGAGAGGGGGCCAGGACCATCTGGCAGTTCTCAGTTGCCTTCGGAGCTAGACAGCAGTGAGGCAGAGGAACAGCTGGAGCCTCTTCCCAGTGTGCGCGTGCAAACAGCAGAAAAGAACACCTCAGAAATCAGGGTCGACTTGGGAGTAAAGCCACAGGTGATTGGCCCCTCCCAGAGGAAACAAAAGAGGAGTGAAAGGGGAGGGGGCTTTTGCAGGAAACAATTTGGTCGGTCGGTCGTTAGATTCGTTTCAGGAGTGTGAAGATCTGTCCGTGAATCTCAGAGACTCTGTGCCCAGCCTTTCCTTCATTGCACCTGATTGGGAAAATGTTTACAGGCAGCTTTCCAGGACAGATAAGGTCTGTGGTCATAAATACTCCTTTGAAAGGCTGTTTGCCAGGCCTTGGCGGAAGGTGAATGAGAGGAATTCACGTTCGTTTAATAAAAGGGGTTCTGTCGGGACAAGGACTCCCCTCTTGCTTTTTGGGGAAGCCGAGGTCGGAACAGGATAATTTACCCCATGTCCCCCAATACTCAGAGAAGCTCTACCAATAAATGCCCCGTTTGCCAGGCTTCACCTGTTCTTTTAGCTTTTTGCTTGGGCAACCTGAACAAACTCAATTTTTCTGGCCTTAATTTACTTTAGTCTAAGTTAATTTAAGTTGGCTAAATTAGAAAGTCCTTATGCAAATCTTGAAATGTGGCCGAGGCAGTCTTAGAGGAAACAGGTAGCGATGTTAAGCAGAAATGTTTAAATAGGCCCCTCTTCCTGTTTATCCCATCAATTTTAAAAGCCCATCTGGGCATCTAGTGGCTGGGAGTTCCACAGTTTAACAAATGAAGCTCCAACACTCCGTTTTTGGTTTGGTTTGTCATGCAAGAGAGTGAGGAATGCATGTTTTTAGGGGCGGCAACGTCACCCTCATCTAATGTTTCTCATCCTGCTTAGGACGTTAAAAAAAACCCCCAAAAGCGATTGCGTAGAAAGGTCCCCCGCCGGAGACATTTTGAAAGCTGAAGCCAAGTAAGGCTCTAAATGGGGTCTTCTTTCTAGACACTGTGGACCACCAACCCAGAAGACCCATGGGGCACAGCCGCCAGCATGTCACCATCCTGGACCCTCCAACTCACCTCTCTTCCATCTCTTGCCTGAACTCTTCCATCTTGCTGACATTTGCAACGTTTTGGAGAAGACGATAACTGGAGTGGGATGCCTGGATGGCTCTTCTGGCCAGGCCTTCCACCAAGGATGCAATTTCAACATGGCTGCAGAGAGGGGCAAAAAAAAAAAACCCCAACCCAGTGATTTTGGTGGTGCACATCTGCCCTCATCTCTCTACACTCTGTTGCGGCCCATTAGTGGCCACTGGAGCTGGCAGCAGAGTCGCAGAGTGAGGAGGGTTGGGGAGGAACCTGGGCCAGTCCTGGAGTCTGGGGGAGGCTCTGATGATGAGGGCTCTGTGTCGGAGGCGGAGGGAGGACCAGGGCTATCCAACGGTTATCAGCTGCCTTCGGAGTCAGACATCAGTGAGGCCGAAGAACAGCTGGAGCCTCTTCCCAGTGTGCGCATGCGCAGAGTGGCCAGAGGAAGGGAAGAGCTAAAGGACAGGGGTCGACCTGGGAGTAAGGCATGGGGCTTGCGAATGCATGCATGGGGGCAGGGCACACATGGGGGGTCATGTGCACATGCACGAGTGGCGGGGCACACAGGGGGAGGGGTTGCGTGCACATTGCATCTTGGTTGCATGCATGCTTCCGGCACACGACGACAACAATGTTAGCGATCACTGAGTTAAACCATTCCAAATATTTAATTCATTCGATCGACTGTACAAGGATGGGGCGACTTGCATTATGACGGCATCTAAACTTACCTGCGGGCCAAAGTGCTGGATCTGATCACCTGGCGGCTCCAGTTTGTAGACTGATAAGAGATTTCAGAAGAAAATTCCTAGTAGGTGGAGAGAAAGAATGAATGAATGAATGAAAGAAAGAAAAAGAGAGAGAGAGAGGGTGTTTTTTTTTTGTTTTGTTTCTGCCTGAAGCGTGGGAGAACTGAGGATAGTGGGAATAAATATTTCACAATATGAAAAGTTCAGAAAATCCTCAAATGGAAACCAGGGAGCGAGTAATGGGTTAACATTTGTGAATTTTCTATGGGATTGGAGCGTTTTAGTTCCCCTTTCAGGTAAGGTAAGCATGCTTACCCTACAAACTCTCTGATCTATGATGGTTTATTCATTGCTTATTTATTACCAAATACATTAAAGTCTTCAAAACTCGGAGCTGTAGCAGTGGGAGGACAGCTGAGTGTTTTTTTTAAAAAAATACTTCTTTTTAAAAGTCCACTTTTTCTGTTTAATATAATGGTTATTTGAGGGATTTTAAGGGCTCCCTTCCTCTCCCCGCATCTTATTATTCCCCTCCCTCCCTCCCTTATTATTATTTTGCTATTATAAGATTTTGTTTGTCATACTTTGAAGGGGCAGATGAGAGATTTTCAAAAGAATATGTTGTCAAACAGGTCGCCCTTGACTGTGAGCTGGTTGTTAAATGAATCACATCTGATTTTGTGACCCTTTTAGTCACAGTTAAGTGATTTGCTTCAGTCGTTAAGTGAATCATGTGGTTGTTAAATGAATCTGGGTTACTCCATTGACTTGTTTGTTGGAAGCTGATTGGAAAGGTTGCAAATGGTGATCATGTGACCCATCATAACAACATCAGGACATTGTATGCATCATAAAAACATCCATCAATCAGAATAGAGCTGGAAGGCACCTTAGAGGTCTTCTAGTCCATCCCCCTGCTCAAGTGACTGAAGTCCCTACAACCTCTGGTGGCAAGCTGTTCCACTGGTTAATTTTTCTCAACTAACCAACATGTTGGTGGCCAACTGCCTAAATTTTGATCCCATAACTGTCAGCATGCTACACCGGTCATAACTGTGAGGATCAATTGTAAGAATAGCACTTTTTTTCAGTGCAATTGTAACTTCAAAGGTCACTAAACAAATATTTATGTACTCTATTGGGCAGCTACTCCCCCCGGCCACTGGGTGGCGCCAGTCAGCAAATTTTGAGTTGAAAAACTAGGATTCCTTTATTATAAATGAGATCTTGAGAATACAGGAAGATTCCTGGAATAAAACTTAATAAACAGCTTCTTTATTTGGGGCCCAAAATAAGGACGTGAACATGGATGCATCCGCAAAGCCGTTGATTCAAGAGATTGTCCATAAACAACAAATAATAATGCGTAATTGGCGTGGGAAGCCAACTACAGTTGAATAAGTAAGTTGTGCTCATTTGCAACAGCCACCGAAAGATAAATGAGCAACTTACATGCTAATCGCTTTCATTTGGCACCGGGAGGCCACGGCACATAAATAAACAAGTGTGCACTCGTAATTTACAGCAGCTACCAGGAGCCAATTTCACAGGAGTAAACACATGCAAATGATTGACAATTGGCTCTGCAAGTCAATTGCAAGTAAACAAACAAACATTTGCAATGGGCACTAGACAGACACTTGCAAAGGAGGCATGGATACACAGAGACATGGAGAAATAGATAGCAATATGTCAGATGGATGGACAGACGCACGGATGGATAGGAGGAGGAACGGAGGGACAGATCGATAGATAGATAGATAGATAGATAGATAGATGATAAGCCAGATAAGGTCTGTGACCGTAAATCCTCCCTTGAAAGACTTTGCGGGAGGTGAATGAGCAAAAGTCACAGTCAATTAATAAAATGGATTTTTGTTGGTAACAGGAGTTTGCTTCAGACGCTCAGGAAGCCTCGGTCAGAACAATTACTTTTGTTCCACATTTGACAGTTTTTAAAACAATTTCCCATTTTCAGCGTATTGAATCCACGTTCATTGTGTTGTGAGACTCCAGCAGTATCTTTAATGGTGTCTTTATTGTTGTTGTTGTTGTTGTTTTTCGAAGGGAAGGGACTTCATTTATCAGTCCTTGGTCTGTTCCCTTCCGAGCAGGAATTTATTCAATCCATTAAAGTTGTTTTGAAGGACTCATTAGTTTGGACAGATGCCCCACGTTCTCCCAAATTAGATAGCTATACTTTGGAAACTCGGAGACCGAACACAGAAAAGCCTCCAGCTGGCTTTCCCGACGGCGGAAAAAATTGCAAACTTTTCTGCGTGTGTTATGAAATTATCTCATTTGATATCCGAATTAGCTTTCGATCGCCCCCCAGCTCCCTGCTGGAAGACCCCTTACACATTTAGATCACGTATCATGACTCCTGTGTCGACTGTCCCCTCCTTGTGCCTAAAACAACAAGTCACATTATTGAATGGCCTTTTGGACATTTATGTACCAATATTTATAGCTCAGGATTGAACTGTGGGGTCCTTGATGATTTCTTGGTGGTTTTTGTTCTGACCTCAGGTCCCCCAAAAAGCAGGAGGCAGAGTTCTGGTCCCCACAAGACCCCTCTTATTAAACAAATGTGAATCCCGCCCCTTCACCTTCCGCCAAGGCCTGGCAAACAGCCTTTCAAAGGAATATTTATGACCACAGACCTTATCTATCCTGGAAAGCTGCCAGGTAAATATTTTCCAAATGAGATGCTGTGCAAGGAAAGACTTTGCACAGAGTCTCTGAGATTCAAGGACAGATCTTCACACTCCTGAAATTAATCTAACGACCGATTGAACAAACAGTTTCCTGCAAAAGCCCCCTCCCCTTTTGCTTCTCTTTTATTTCCTCTGGGAGGGGCCATTCAAAGTCCACCTGTGGCCTTACTCCCAAGTCGACCCTGATTTCTAAATTGTTCTTTTCTTCTAGCAGCTCTGCGCATGCGCACACTGGGAACAGGCTCCCGCTGTTCCTCTGCCTCAGGGCTGCCTATCTCCATAAGCACCTGATCACTGCCGGATAGGCTCGGCCCCCTCTCTGCCTCCGACGCAGAGCCCTCATCATCAGAGCCTTCCCCAGCCTCCAGGACTGGCCCATCTTCCTCCCCAACCTCCTCACTCTGCGACTCTACTGCCAGCTCCGCTGTCTGCTGGCGGGTCACAACACTTTTCTTCCAGACGTTTCATGACCCAACTAAGTAATGTCATCAGTGCTAGAAGGGAGAGAGAGCAAATCCCATTCCCTTCTAGCACTGATGATGTTACCTAGTTGGGTCAGAAAACTACCTGTGGAGAGGTCAGGAGATGGAGACAGGAGAAGAAACAGGCTGTGGTTAAGATTAATACAGGCAGTCCTTGAATTCCTTTAGTGACCAAAATTACAGCAGCCCTGAAAAAACCCTGACTTACGGCCATTTTTCATACTTATGAGCATCGCAGCATCCCTGTGGTCCTCTGATCAAAATTCAGATGCTTGGCAACCGACTCATATTTACAACGGTTGCCCAGGGTCACGTGATCCACTCTTGTGAGCTTCTTGACAAGCAGTCAATGAGGAAGGAAGATTCACTTAACAACCGTGTTGCCAACTTCACCGCTGCAGTGATTTACTTAACAACCATGGCAAGAAAAGTCGTAAAATGGGGCAAAGCTCAACAACCGACTTGCTTAACGATGGACATTTTGGGCTCCGTGGCGGTTGTAGGTCAAGGACTTACAGTAGCCACCTCAGCACCTTAAGCAGCGTGGTGGATGGAAGGGGGTGGAGAAAGAGGGACTGAGAAACGTCGAGTACCAGGCTTCCCAGGACCTCCGTG
Source organism: Thamnophis elegans (assembly GCF_009769535.1). Classification (NCBI taxonomy): domain Eukaryota; kingdom Metazoa; phylum Chordata; class Lepidosauria; order Squamata; family Natricidae; genus Thamnophis; species Thamnophis elegans. The sequence continues at coordinate 39,557,890 of NC_045556.1, read as the reverse complement.
GCCAGCTGGATCTCCTCCTGGGTGGACCGCAGGGTGGAGGATACGTCGGAAAGGAGCCCGCACACTTTGGCAGCCCGCTGACCATCACAAGCGATGGTTCTGCTGGCGTTGCTCAGCCGATGGCCGGCATCCTCCAACGAGTCCTTCAGATCCGTCATCTTCTCCAAGAAGGCAGCTTTGGCACCTGGAACCAAGACCACGTCATTCGGGTATTGTGGCCTGACAGCGGCCCTGGCAGCGGTGTTGGGCAGTGAGGACTCTGGGGAAGGTTCGGACAAGGGCTCTGCATCAGAGGCAGAGAGGGGGCCGAGGCCGGCAGTTATCAGCTGCCTTCGTAGCTAGACATCAGTGAGGCGGAGGAACAGCTGGAGCCTCTTCCCAGTGTGTGCATGCGCAGAGTGGCCAGACGAAGGGAAGAGCTAAATATCAGGGGTCGACTTGGGAGTAAAGCCACAGGTGGAAGGTGATTGGCCCCTCCCAGAGGAAATAAAAAGGGAGCGAAAGGGGAGGGGGCTTTTGCAGGAAACCATTAGTTTCTTCATTCATTTCAGGAGTGTGAAGATCTGTCTGTGAATATTTACATGGCCCCTTCCAAGGTAGATAAGGTCTGTGGTCATAAATACTCCTTTGAAAGGCTGTTTGCCAGGCCTTGGCTGAAGGTGAAGGAGAGGAATCCACATTCGTTTAATAAAAGGGGTTTTGTGGGGACCAGGACTCTGCCTCCTGCTTTTTGGGGAAGCCGAGGATGGAACATGGGGTGGACTCTAAAGCTGGACCACGAGAAAGCTGAGGAAGAAAAGTCAAGAACCCCCTCTTCCATTGACCCCCTGTTTGTCATCAGACGATCCTCCTTCCATTATTTTTACCTTCCAACAGGTACGGCTGCTGAAGGTTGTCTCCCCGGGGGCTCTCGCCAAGCATCACGTGATGATATCCGCCTTTGGATCGGTCACAGCTGGGCCTCTGGAACCAGGCTTCCATTTCGGTCAGCTTGTCAATCACTCTGTCCGTCTGCACAGGAAAGAATTCCTCATGAGTCTCCCTTGGAGAAAGACATCACCTCTCTCCAAACGTAACAGAGCTGGACGGGACCTTGGAGGTCTTCTAGTCCAGCCTCCTGCTCAAGTAGGAGACCTTACACCATTCCGGACAAGCGGCTGTCCAGTCTATTCTTAAAAACTCCCAGTGATGGAGAAGAATAAGAATGTAGACACAAGGACAGTTTTCCCCTGCATGTAATCACTCTGCCAAACAATTCCCACACTGTCAAACTATTTAGCAAGACTGTATTAATATTCTTCTTCTCATCTTTCCTAGCACCGATCTCCTCTTCTACTCATGACTCTAACTCTGTTGCTTGCATCTTTACTATTTATATTGTTTTAATGAGTTTCCTAGTACTATTTATGTTGATTCTACCACTAGGTGTTATATCTTTATTTTTCTTGCCATATCTATATGAGCCGAGGTGGCGCAGTGGTTAGGGTGCAGCACTGCAGGCCACTTCAGCTGACTGCTAGTTCTGCAGTTCAGCGGTTCTAATCCCACCGTCTCAGGGTTGACTCAGCCTTCCGTCCTTCCGAGGTGGGTGAAATGAGGACCTGGATTGTTGTTGGGGGCGATATGCTGACTCTGTAAACTGCTTAGAGAGGGCTGAAAGCCCTAGGAAGCAGTAGATAAGTCTAACTGCTATCTTATGATTTTTATGTTGACTATGACCATGATTTATCACTTAGAGCTTTTATGTACAATGAGAGCTTAAGCACCAAAGACAAATTCCTTATGTGTCCAATCCCACCTGGCCAATAAAGAATTCTATTCTATTCTATTCTATTCTATTCTATTCTATTCCCATTGTTGCTATTTCTATTCTGCTCCGTTCCATTCTCTTCCTCTTCCCACTCTACTCTACTCTACCATACCGTAATGTGCAGCTAGTCCTCAGTTAAAGACCACTCATTCAGCAACTGTTCAAAGTTAGTATGGCTGAAAGAAGAGATCTCAGGACAGGTTCTCATATTTGTGGCCATCACAGGGCCTGGCAGCTCTTATGGCTGTGATGCTTGTCAACTGACTCTTAATCGCAACGTCAGTCACGTGACAAAATTGCCGTTTGTGGCCCATCCTACCAGCTTCTGACAAGCAAAGTGTGTGAGGAAGCCAAACCCACTCCATAACCGTCTTACTAGCTTCACAGCTGCAGTGATTCACTTAACAACCATGGCAAGAAAGATTGTAAAAGGGATCAAAACCCACTGAACAACTTTCATGGGAATATTTGGCCCAATTCTGGTTGTTCAATCGAGGATTATCTGTATATATTTAAGGCTGATTGATCTGCTGTTAAGAGGACCAAAAGGCCGATCAAGAAAGTTGAGATTTCAAGGCTGAAGATTGAGTGAGAACCTTCAATTAATCGGCCTGAGAGGCTGACGGAGTTCGCTGATCAAAGCAGAATCCTACCTCCTCCTTCACAAGGCCGTAGCAGCGGGGACACTCCTGGCATTGCTCACTTCCCGGGTCAAAGAAGTAGTTCACATCACACTGGTCACACTTGTTACCCACAAAGCCCTTGTTACAGTCACAACTGCTGTTGCTGTGGCACTGGAGGGAAACCGAACCAATCTGGGAACAGTTGCAGGCTGGAAAGGAAGAAAAAATGGCAAATGCACCTGGAGTTGGATCATTCACGAGGCCAACACCTTCCCCAAACGTTTATCTTCAGTGGGGACCAAACAAAGGAGAAATAACAGAATTAGAAGGGACCTTGGAGGTCTTCTAGACCAACCTCCTATTCAAACAAGAAACCCTATACCTGTTCCGACAGAGGCTTCCCCAGAGCCTGAAGCAAACTCCTGGTCCCAACAAAAAAACCCTTTTCTTTACTGACTGTGAATTCTGCTCCTTCATCTCCAGCAAAGTCTTTCGAGGAAGGATTTACGGTCACAGACCTTCTCTGGCTTGGAGAGCTGCCAGGCTGAGATCTGCAGAACTTGGCAAGGAGCCTCGGAGAGTCACAAACCAATGAAGCGAACTGCAAACTCCCCTCCCCCGTCGCTCCTCTTTTGTTTCCTCTGGGAGGGGCCAATCCTCCTCCTCCTGTGGCCTTACTCCCAAGTTGACCCCTGTTCTTTAGCTCTTCCCTTCGTCTGGCCACTCTGCACATGCACTCACTGGGACAGGCTCCCCCTGTTCTTCTGCCTCACTGCTGTCTGACTCTGAAGGCAGCTGATAACTGTCAGACGGCCTCGGCCCCCCCTCTGCCTCCGACACAGAGCCCTCACCAGACTCCAGGACTGGCCGGGGTTCCTCCCCAATTGTCCATATCTGCTGGCAGGCCACAGCAATAGCATTTCAGATTGTCCAATAACTTATTGAAAGCCTCCAGTGTTGGTGCACCAACAACATCTGTTGGCAGCTGCTCTACTGATTAATTGTTCTCACTGCTGGAAATTCCTCCTTAGTTCCAGTTGCTTCTCTCCTTGATTAGTTTCCATCCTTTGCTTCTTGTCCTGCCCTCGGATGCTTTGGAGAATAGGTTGCCCCTCCTCTTCTTTGGGGCAGCCCCTCAAATATTGAGACAATGCTATCATGTCAGCCTTACTTCAAAAGATCATGGGTAGAGACTCATCTGAGCCTCATTCAGGGGTCCCCAATCCTCCCCCTCTCCCACAATGGGCCAATGAAGGCCCTGGCGGAAGGGAGGTTGAGCCTACCTTGGCAGCCCTGGGCAGAGAATCCAAAGAACTCATCCTGGCACTGATGGCACGATAGCCCTGTGACGCCAGGGTGGCAGATGCATTGCCCTGTGACGGGGTGACAGATGTTGCTCTGGGCTCCCACCGGGTGGCACTGGCAACTTGGGAGCAAGAGAGACATAAGAAGGCTTGTTTAATGTAGTCCGATTCTCCTTGGATGGGAACATCCCCAGGGCCCAAGTGTCACCTGTAGCTACTTTCTTTAACTGGGCAATTTTAAGAGGTGTGGACTTCAACTCCCAGAATCCCCCAGGCAGTATGTTTGGGTTCAACTCTCGGAATCCTTCATTCTGCAGGCTGGCTGGAGAATCCTGGGAGTTGAAGTCCACTCATCTTAAAGTTGCTAAGGTTGAAAACTCTGGAGAACCAAGTCATAATCCCAATGCATGAAAAATCACCCATTGGAAGGAAGCTGGGTTACGTCTCCCTCTTCTGCCTTCTCTGGAACCTTCTTCCCCCTCTCAATCCCACCCCTGTTACCTTCTGCACCCCACCCCTGGCTGTAGGTCAAAATAGCCTTCCAGGCACTGGGTACACTCTCGTCCGGTTACATTGGGAAGGCAGCGACACTGTCCAGAAACCGGATCACAAGTTTTGGGCCCGTGAGTGGAGCCATCAGGGTTACAGCTGCAGGCTGGGAAGAAAGCGATGAAGAGAGAGAGAAAGAATGTGTGAGAGGAGAAGAAACGGCATGATGCTGAAATGCAAAACTGGCTTAATAAAAAACCCCTGCATACTTCAATCAGAATAAAGCTGGAAGGGACCCTGGAGGTCTTCTAGTCCAACCCCCCCCCCCCGCTCAAGCAGGAGTTCCTATGCCATTTCAGACAAACGGCTGTCCAGTTTCTTGCTAAAAGCCTCCAGTGATGGAGCACCCACAACTTCCGGAGGCAACTTCTCTTCCTCTGGTTGATTGTTCTGACTGTCAGGAAGGGAGTTCTAGGTTGCTCCTCTCCTTGGTTGGTTCCCATAGTTTCTTCTCTTCTTATACAGGTAGTCCTCAACCTATGACCACGATTGACCCCAGAATCTCCGTTGCTAAGCCAGGCAATGGTTAAGCAACTTTGAATCAATGGAATGGCTCACCTACAGAGGTTGAGGACCCGGATTGTTGTTGGGGGCAAATATGCTGACTCTGTAAACCGCTTAGAGGGGGCTGAAAGCCCTAGGAAGCGGCATATAAGTCTAACTATTGCTATTGCTATATTGCTATTGTGGGTGCTCCATCACTGGAGGCTATTAAGAAGAAATTGTATGGCCCTTTGTTCGGGGATGGTATGGGGACTCCTGCTTGAGCAGGGGGTTGGACTAGAAGACCTCCAGGGTCCCTTCCATTTCTATTATTCTGCTATATCCTTGAGATCAAAAGTGGTCTTGATTTCATCCAGAGGTGGGATTCAGCCCGTTCTGGAGAACCGGTAGCGGAAATCTTGAGTAGTTCAGAGAACTGGCAAATACCAATTCTAGCTGCCACCCCCCCCCCCCCCAATCTATTCACCGTCTCCCGAGTCCCGGCTGATCGGCTTCTTCTGTTGCCCTGCACTGGGGAACGGAGCTGGGAAGCAGGTTAGTGGGGTGGGGAGGGGGATTCTACAGTATTCTCCCCCTGCAATGCCCACCAAACCACGCCCACCAAACCACGCCCACCAAGCCACGCCCAGGGGACAGAACCGGTGGTAGCAAAATCTCTGAATCCCGCCACTGGCGGTGCTGCTGACCTTCCCAGCCCACCTTAGCAGCCTTTGGGGTGGTTCTCAGCCGGGGGACTTACGTGCGCACTTGGTGGCTGGGTTGGCAGCCAAGGGATCCCCATAGAAGCCCTCCTGGCACCGTTCGCAATGCTCCCCTGCAGTGTTGTACAAGCAGCGCAGGCAGCGGCCGGTGAAGGTGTCACAATTGCCCACTGCGTTGGGGTCCGTGTTGCCACGGCAATCGCAGCTGTTGCAAGGACGCAGACTTCCGTTCCTCCCCAGGGGATCCCCAAAGAAACCGTCATCACATAATTCACAGAGGCGACCTGAGAAGCGCAAAGAGAAACAGTTTCGGTGGTAATTGAGGTTGATGATAAATTGGAATAGGTTTTATTGGCCAAGTGTGGTCAGACCCACAAGGAATTTGTCTCCTGTGCAGAAGCTCTCTCATGCAAAGCAACAGGGCAATAAGAATCAGAATAGCAATAGTGAAAGCACTTATATATACCTGTTCTGACCCAGAACCTTCCTGAGAAAGCCTGGAGCCTTGGTCCCTGCAAAACCCCTTTTACTTACACGACTGTGAGTTCCTTTCATTCCCAGTCAGCGAGGCTTAGTAAAACAGTCTTTTCAAAGGAATGTTTATCCACACAAACCTTATCTCGCTTGGAGAGCTGCCAGATAACCAGTTTCCAACCGCAGGGCAAACGCTTGGCCCAGAGTCTCTTGCAGTCACAAACAGAACTTTCTACTCTTGAAACGACCGAAAGAACAAATTGTTTCCTGCCAAAGCCCCCTCCCCATTCGCCCCTCCTTTGTTTCCTCTGTTCATCATCCACCTGTGGCCTTACTCCCATGTCGACCCTGATTTCTTAGTTGTCCTTGTCTTCTGGCAGCTCTGCGCATGCGCACCCTGGGAAGAGGCTCCAGCTGTTCCTCTGCCTCGCTGCTGTCTATCTCCCTCTCTGCCTCCCACGCAGAGCCCTTGTCTGAGCTTCCCTCAGCCCCCCCAGGACTGGCCCAGGTTCCTCCCCAACCTCCTCACTGTCCGACTCTGCTGCCAGCTCTGCTAGCCACCGACAGGCCACAACAACACCAGTTCACTCGGTGAGCATCGTGTTTGGGCCAGTGTTGCTTGCCCTTTGAGGCTGGGGGCATGGTGCACTGCTGTGAGACCACCCACCTCTCT